>NC_134357.1:411294660-411566255 GCF_048569485.1 Anomaloglossus baeobatrachus | reverse complement strand
CTCATTCACCCAACCTGTCGCGTATCGAGGTCAGAGGAAAGAAAACCTGCCATTTATCGGCACTTCAAAGTCACAAATAGCAATAACCTTATTGAAATCCCCCTGTTCAGAAATGGTAAGTAGCAGATGGGGTCAGATCAAGGAAACAAAAAATCCTAAAACATAACATTTATTAGATTTACAGATAAAAGGGTGGACTGCCACCATAAAAGAATAAAATGTTTGTCAAGGGCTGCAGAATGTAAAATAACAGCCCCCAAACAGTATATATATAAGGCACACACTACAAGAGGTATGAATGTAAGTCACACTCAAACCTGTATAAGTAATAACAGCTGGGATGGTTGCTTCATCAAGATCAAACAATAATTGGCAACCATACAAATAGAAAAAACGGCCTTACCGTATTTTCAAAAGGGCATATGATGGTATGGCTCAAAGTCAGGTGACCCCATGTAGGTCTTGCATAAATACCTTTACTTCGCTCAAACCATACCAAGGTACCTCCCGACGCGTTTCAAAGGATTATCATCAGGGGAGTCTTTTCAGGTACAAGTCATCGTATCAGTAATCATACCAGACTGATATATAATCAAAATTGCCCCATAGGACGGACTGTGGAAGAAAAAAATCATACCTTACTGCCTATCCGATCATACAGACGTGAGGAGTAATCTCATAGACCAACTGCTTACCCCAAATAAAGTCGGCAGGGAAGAACGCCCAGCCGCAGGTGCCGCGCCGGTTAATTTAAAAACCGCGCTTCTTATAGGGGCCGCGCATGCGCGGTAGGTCCACCGCAGCGTCGTGACGTAAGTCCCAGCATGCACTATGCCGGAAGCCACAACGTCACCATCATGCCCGTCGGCCGCATCACCATACCTGCGCCGCCGACGTCATAGGCAGGAGCCTGGAACGCAAAGCCTATAGTCGAAGCAAAACCGGAAGTATCCGGTAAACATATGCTTATTAACCAGGCTGCGCCTACATCTAGTAATGACAACAAGGTATTAATCCTTGTGTTCAGTAAAGGTGCAAGGGGCCTACACAATCACAGGATCATCCAAAACACATTACAGATAAATGTGTTTTGGATGATCCTGTGATTGTGTAGGCCCCTTGCACCTTTACTGAACACAAGGATTAATACCTTGTTGTCATTACTAGATGTAGGCGCAGGCCTGGTTAATAAGCATATGTTTACCGGATACTTCCGGTTTTGCTTCGACTATAGGCTTTGCGTTCCAGGCTCCTGCCTATGACGTCGGCGGCGCAGGTATGGTGATGCGGCCGACGGGCATGATGGTGACGTTGTGGCTTCCGGCATAGTGCATGCTGGGACTTACGTCACGACGCTGCGGTGGACCTACCGCGCATGCGCGGCCCCTATAAGAAGCGCGGTTTTTAAATTAACCGGCGCGGCACCTGCGGCTGGCGTTCTTCCCTGCCGGACTTTATTTGGGGTAAGCAGTTGTCTATGAGATTACTCCTCACGTCTGTATGATCGGATAGGCAGTAAGGTATGATTTTTTTTCTTCCACAGTCCGTCCTATGGGGCAATTTTGATTATATATCAGTCTGGTATGATTACTGATACGATGACTTGTACCCTGAAAAGACTCCCCTGATGATAATCCTTTGAAACGCGTCGGGAGGTACCTTGGTATGGTTTGAGCGAAGTAAAGGTATTTATGCAAGACCTACATGGGGTCACCTGACTTTGAGCCATACCATCATATGCCCTTTTGAAAATACGGTAAGGCCGTTTTTTTCTATTTGTATGGTTGCCAATTATTGTTTGATCTTGATGAAGCAACCATCCCAGCTGTTATTACTTATACAGGTTTGAGTGTGACTTACATTCATACCTCTTGTAGTGTGTGCCTTATATATATACTGTTTGGGGGCTGTTATTTTACATTCTGCAGCCCTTGACAAACATTTTATTCTTTTATGGTGGCAGTCCACCCTTTTATCTGTAAATCTAATAAATGTTATGTTTTAGGATTTTTGTTTCCTTGATCTGACCCCATCTGCTACTTACCATTTCTGAACAGGGGGATTTCAATAAGGTTATTGCTATTTGTGACTTTGAAGTGCCGATAAATGGCAGGTTTTCTTTCCTCTGACCTCGATACGCGACAGTGGGTGAATGAGGCCAGGGAGGTCTTTTCGGACAGAAATCTCACTCTTAAGAGATATACACCTACCTTAAACGGGGCATTCAAGGACCTCACCAAGGTCTATAAGGAAAGAATTATTTCATGGTGGGAGGTTCAGACCTTGGAGAGCTACTTGAAAGAAAAAATAGTGCCACGCCACCTTAGGATTACCCTGCAGCCGGGATTTAGATTTAAAAACGCTGATTTTCTTGCAAAATGGGAGAAAGAGGTTACTGAGAGCTCTCTTAAACTTATGAAATTATTGCTAGAGGAGGAGAAGAAAAATTTGGTGAATCTTGAGGAATCATTAAAAGAAAATATTGAGATTACCAAAAAATTCTCTGGGGAAACGGAGTTTCAGACAAAAGAATTAGCCCTTCAAGGGGTTGTTGAAAAGTTCCAGTATAAACTGAAGGAACGTAAACATAGATTCTTTATCAGGGATTTACAAGATTTTAAGGATAATAGAGTCTATGTTTACACTAATAACCGTGGGGTGAGAACGTACGACACTGATATCTCATCCACGGATGCTGAACTGTCTGATGGTGAGGGGAGCAACAACAATAGTAACTTTCGTCCGCAACAGCGCTATAAGAAACCCGTGGCAGGGGTAGACCAGGACGTGGTCAGCACAGGCCCCAGGAAGGGGCGGTTTTTTAGACAGCCAATACTTTTTGAGAAGCAGGAATCAGCAACATCCGCAGGCATGAAGGCTCCTCAGATAGTGAATCTATCCTCCAAAAGTTTGAGTACAACTGAGTTACAGGTATTGAACAGGGGACTTTCTTTCGTACCCACTTCCAATTTTGAGGAGTTTGGGACTATTAAGGATTTACATCTCTTTGCCAGACTCCTTAAATGGAAGATTTTTCATGGGAAGGAAGCAGAGAAATCTGCAAATGAGCTGGGCATATCCGAGGATCTCTTACAGGACGTACGTTTCTGTTTCATCTGGATGATCGTAATCCAATGATTTTGGTGAGGGACCATTTACGAACCTTAAGAATAGGAGCAGTAGGATGCCACCAAATACCTCCTCGGTGGATGTAGTTGACATTTTTGTCAACCTTGTGACAGAGGAGATACAAAAAGGATACAACTCTTGGGATACGAAATATAATCTTACAAAGGCCGAGATGGACAGTCTTCGGGCTTTGGAACAGGACTCCAGTATCACCATAAAGCCCTCGGACAAAGGGGGCAATGTGGTGATACTGGATACCCAGAGCTACAGAGACCTATGTTGGGACATTCTTAGGGATGAGGATTGCTATACCTGCCTTTCATCTAACCCTATCCCAGGATTTAGGGATGAATTGAAGAGTCTCCTGGCGGAAGCCCTGAGAGATGGTATCATTGATAAAAATGAACATGATTACCTTTTTCCCATTTTCCGGTAATGGCAACTTTTTACACACTGCCTAAAATCCACAAGGGACTGTCCCCTTTGAAGGGGCGCCCGATTGTGTCAGGGGTGGGCAGCCTTACCGAAAAATTGAGTGTTTACGTGGATAAAATCCTACGACCGTTTGTTGTCTCATTAAACTCTTATTTGGGAGACACGACTGATTTCTTGAAAAGAATTGATGATGTTTTCCTGGAGGAGGGTATGCTGCTGTGTAGTGTGGACGTTGAGGCTCTTTATTCGTCAATCCCACATGCAGCAGGGTTGGAGGCCACGAAATACTATCTGAACTCAAGGGGTAACCATCTGTCTGGTCATAATGAGTTTGTGCTCAGGGCTCTGCGTTTTTGTTTAACTAAGAACGTGTTTGTTTTCGACGGTAAGTACTTCCACCAGCGCAGGGGCACTGCGATGGGGAGTTGTTGTGCCCCATCGTATGCCAACCTGCTCCTGGGCTGGTGGGAGGAAACCGTCGTTTTTGGAGGGGATGTGGACACTGAGGATGTTGTACTGTGGTTGAGGTACATCGATGATATTTTTGTCATTTGGAAGGGTCCCGAAACAGGGTTCCTGACTTTCATCGATGTCCTCAACCACAATGGGATCGGCCTACGCTTTACCTGTGAGGTTAGCAGTGAGAGACTGGCCTTTTTGGACATCATGGTGGAGAAAGGGGAAGGTGGTCGTTTAATGACCAGCACTTATAGGAAGCAAACTGCCTCAAACTCTCTTTTGAGGTGGGAAAGTGCTCATCCTAAATCCCAGAAAAAGGGTATACCTAAGAGCCAGTTTGTCAGAATGCGACGTAATTGTTCTGAGGAGTCTGGCTTTAGAGCACAGTCTGCTGACCTCATGGGGCGGCTCGATGATAGGGGCTATCCCAGAAGGGTGGTCATGAATGCCTTTGATTCTGTGGCAAGGATGGATAGGGCTGCTGTGTTGAACCCAAGACGTGAGCGGGAGGATCAAATCAATACCCTACGGTTTATTACTACCTTCTCAAATGGTGCAAATGATTTGAGGCGCACTTTGACTAAATTCTGGCCCATTCTTAAAATGGATCCCGTACTGGACAAACATCTTTCTGATTACCCCTCTGTCACTTTTCGGAAAGCGAGGTCACTCAGGGATAGGTTGGTGCACAGCCACTTTCGTGAGAATCAGGCTGTCCGGACTGACAATAACATCAGGGGCTGTTTCAAATGTCGGGATTGCGTCAATTGTAAGCTGATAGAGGAGGGTAAGACTTTTTGCAGTATAGGGAATGACAAGACTTTTGAAATCAGGTCCCTTATTACCTGCAGAACGAAGGGAGTTATTTACAGGATCCTGTGCTGCTGTGGTAAACAGTATATTGGCAAGACCATTCGTGAGCTGCGCAGGAGGGTGGGGGAACACAAAAATGATATTCGGAAGAATAACGACACGCCCGTAGCGAGGCACGTTAACAGCTTTCATGGTGGGAGGGAGGATGCCATTAAGGTGATGGGTATTGATCACATCAGACCCCCAGTAAGAGGAGGTAACTGGGACAGACTACTATTGCGGAAGGAATGTTTTTGGATTTATACCCTAAAGACTGAGGCACCGATTGGACTGAATGAACAGCTGTCTTTCCTTCCTTTTTTAGATGCACCTTAGTGTAGGGTGCATTGTAGGAGGGATAGACGACGGTGAGTGGGGGCGCCACTGGCGTGGGGCTCTAGGGTGCCGACCTCCACATGCCAGGTAGGGACAGTTCATAATTCTAGGGCATGTGCAGTGTGCACTTAGGCTTTTTTCCTCCCCTTTTTTCTATCTTATGGTCCATGACGGTTCCTCTCTGGTTTTGGGTGTTGTTCCCTCTTTATTGACGCTTTTGTAGTTCGGAGTCTGTCGGATGTGTACATAAACTAAACCCCCTCCCCCCCCCCCCCCCCCCCCCCTTGGTTCCCTTATAACCCTATGGGTCTTTTGGTCCTCCTGCTCACGAAATTCGTGGTTCTGATTTTATGGGGGGTTGTATGTGTTTTTTATAGGGTGGAGTATTGTCCGATTGATCTATTGGCCTTCTGTCTAATTTGGTATCTGTAATGTGTTTTGGATGATCCTGTGATTGTGTAGGCCCCTTGCACCTTTACTGAACACAAGGATTAATACCTTGTTGTCATTACTAGATGTAGGCGCAGCCTGGTTAATAAGCATATGTTTACCGGATACTTCCGGTTTTGCTTCGACTATAGGCTTTGCGTTCCAGGCTCCTGCCTATGACGTCGGCGGCGCAGGTATGGTGATGCGGCCGACGGGCATGATGGTGACGTTGTGGCTTCCGGCATAGTGCATGCTGGGACTTACGTCACGACGCTGCGGTGGACCTACCGCGCATGCGCGGCCCCTATAAGAAGCGCGGTTTTTAAAATTAACCGGCGCGGCACCTGCGGCTGGGCGTTCTTCCCTGCCGGACTTTATTTGGGGTAAGCAGTTGGTCTATGAGATTACTCCTCACGTCTGTATGATCGGATAGGCAGTAAGGTATGATTTTTTTTCTTCCACAGTCCGTCCTATGGGGCAATTTTGATTATATATCAGTCTGGTATGATTACTGATACGATGACTTGTACCCTGAAAAGACTCCCCTGATGATAATCCTTTGAAACGCGTCGGGAGGTACCTTGGTATGGTTTGAGCGAAGTAAAGGTATTTATGCAAGACCTACATGGGGTCACCTGACTTTGAGCCATACCATCATATGCCCTTTTGAAAATACGGTAAGGCCGTTTTTTCTATTTGTATGGTTGCCAATTATTGTTGTCTTGATGAAGCAACCATCCCAGCTGTTATTACTTATACAGGTTTGAGTGTGACTTACATTCATACCTCTTGTAGTGTGTGCCTTATATATATACTGTTTGGTGGGCTGTTATTTTACATTCTGCAGCCCTTGACAAACATTTTATTCTTTTATGGTGGCAGTCCACCCTTTTATCTGTAAATCTAATAAATGTTATGTTTTAGGATTTTTTGTTTCCTTGATCTGACCCCATCTGCTACCTGCCCAGAATTGTCACATCCATTAGATGCGACAGTCTCTGCACTTCACCCGGTTCATGCCGATTGCCTTGGTGCGGTGGCAATCAGGGTAATATAAGGGGTTACTGACAGCTGCCACTAAGCCCTAGATTAGTACTGGTGAGGAATCTGAGACTCCTTTCCATTACAAATTCTGTAAGTGAAAAGAAATAAACTCACAGACCAAAAAATTCCTTTATTTGAAATAAAATACAAAAAAAAAACACCTTTTCTTAACTTATTAACCCCAAACATCTACACGAAGTCCTAAGACAATCCCGTCTCTGCTGCATACTGAAGACAGCGAGCAGGCATATTGTGGAACATGACCGCACACTGCTGCTTCAAGCAGAGACTGACTGAGCCACAGCTGTGACGTCACTCTGCGGTCACAAGTGGAAGTGAGCTCATTCAGTTCAATGAGACCTGCATCTCCTGGCAGAAAACAGAGGGTTTTTTTGCCAACAAATGCAGATTTGGGTTCTGAAATTTATACATTATCTAATGTAATCCTGCACCAATACTGCATCTCCTGGCAAAAATTACATCAAAATGCGATACGGTTTTGATGCAATATTTTGCCAGGAGATGCAGATTTGGTGCTTAAATTTATACACTAAATTCCTGCACCAAATAAATCTGCATCTTCTGGCAAAAAAACGCATCTAAACGTGATATGGTTTTGATCCGCTATTGATGCTTTTTTTGCCAGAAGATGCAGATTTGGTGCAGGAATTTGGTATAAATTTCAGCACCAAATCTACATCTCTTGGCAAAAAACAGTTTTGACACCGTTTTGATGCTATTTTCTGCTAGAAGATGCAAATTAGGTTCAGAAATCTGGTGCAGACATTTCAGCACCAAATTTGCATCTCCTGGCAGAAAACCGCACCAAAATGGTGTCAATCATTTTGTGTGGTTCTTTTGCAAAGAGAAAATGATTTGGTACTGGAATTTATACACCAAATTCCTGCCGCAAATCTGCATCTCCTGGCAAAAAAATGGCATTGTATTTTGACGAGTTTTTTTGCCAGTAGATTTGGTGCAGGAGTTTTCTGACATGAGATGCAGGTCTGATTGAACTCCGTTCACTTGAGGTAAGGTCACTGAGTTCAATCAGTTTACCTGAGGTGAGTTTACCTGCAGTCACAGGTGGGGTACCGTGGGAACCTCCACCTGTAACCACAGATAAACTGAGTGACGTCACAGCTCACAGCTGTGGCTCAGTCAGTCTCTGCCTAAAGCCGCAGGGTGAGGTCATGTTCTGTAATATGGAAGCGTGCTTGGACTTCAGTATGTAGCAGAGCCTGGATTCTGGGCAGCTGCAGGCTGCTATTTTTAGGCTAGGGGCCCAATAACCATAGACTTCCCCAGCCTGAGAATACCAGCACCCAGCTGTTTGCTTTATCATGGCTGACTATCAAAATTAGGGGGACCACACACCATTTTTTTTAAAATTATTTATTTAAATAATTAAAAACGCTACATACTGTCCCTCTTATTTTGATACGCAGCCAAGATAAGCACATGGCTGGGGGCTGCGGTCTGTAGCCGTATGCTTCATCTGCGCTGGGTATCACAATATAGGGGGGACCCTACAACAATTTATTTTTACAGTACTCTAGGGACGCAGACAGCGTGTGTGATTCCAACCAATCACAGATGCTGTCACACAGGGTGGGGGCGCGGTCTGACTGCACCCAATCACAGATGCCGGGGCTGTCTGTGAATATGTATGAGGGTTAATAAGAAGACCCGGAAGCAGTGTTACAGTCGCGCGAGAGATTCTAGGAGTATAACTGTCCTGCTCTAATCACCCTAGCCCTTTCTATCACCATTTTACACTACAATATTCGAGTCCCCATAAACTTTTATGGGGTTCGGCGTCCAGTCCCGAACTGGATTTTTGCAGACCCGCCAAACCCGAACATTTGCGGGTTCGCATATCTCTAGCAGTGAGAATGGAGAGCACATGACCCAGCTGCCAATAATAGAGCATAAAATATATGCTGTAACTGAGCTGGAATTAAATAAATGACAACTCTAGAATAGTGATAGACAGAGCAAAAATAACTTGTAGGAATGCTGCTTTAAAAGATACCCTGGTGGTTGCATGTAGCTGGCACTAGAGGGCACAAACACCTTATGTTTTACATTGAACTCAATAATACAGTATGCATATGCTCCATCTAGAAGCATTTGCATGACATCTGTCTCCCAAGTGTATGATCGCAACCTATAGCCTCAAACATATGTACTTCATAGAATCATTGAAAATTAGAGTTGGAATGGACCTCCTGGGTCATCTAGTCCAGAGGTCCCCAACTCCAGTCCTCAAGGCCCACCAACAGTGCAGGTTTTTGGGATTTCCTTAGTATTGCACAGGTGTTAATGTAATTACCTGCCCAGGTGCTGGTTCCAACAGCAGTGCAATGCTAAGGAAATCCTGAAAACATGCACTGTTGGTGGGCCTTGAGGACTGGAGTTGGGGAACCCTGATAGTCCAACCCCCTGCTTAAAGCAGGATTCACTAAATCATCTCAGCCAGATGTCCATCCAACCTCTTTTTAAAGACTTCCATTGAAGGAGAACTCACAACCTCTCGTGGCAGCCTGTTCCACTCGATCACCAAGCCCTTCTGAGTCCTATTCTGAGCAATGAACCAATGAGGCTGGATGACTGCAGAAGGCAACTTTATATTATTGGAGTTTAGAACTGTTTTTGATTAGACATGACAGACCAAAAGCAAAAAAACCCTCTAAAACTGATTCATACAATAAAGTATTAAAATCCCAAGCAAACATACCAAAAAATAGAAAAGTGGTGTGTAGGTACTACACAAGGGTAATACGTGATAAAGCGTGTGAGCAACAGGCAGTGATTTTATAATGAAGACATTAATGTAGTCAAAAAATGGCAAGGGCCTCACGCTAGCCTCAAACCGCCTGATAACAGAGTTTAATTCACCCCAAATTTTGTGGCGCCCCCGTTTCTCGGCAGCTATCCCTGATGAAACCTAACCTATCACTGATAGATCACCCTCCACTAGACCTCAGAAAGTGCAGGTAAAAAACATCAACATTCATGTACACACATACCGGTAAACTTATTAGTAGATTTAAGTATGTACATGTAATGTAAGAAATCACCATTAACAGATCAAATAGACCGCATAATTGATGACTGGTGAAACAAATTAATAAATAGTGACCCTAATGTGGACCTAGGTCACAGGTCAACATTAGAACAATTATTACAGTAAGATGTATTACTAAGTTGTCATAATAAATCCACCAAGGATCATTGCATAAATTATCAAATGCATGGGCCTAAAAGGGATACTTATCAGAAAAACGTGATCCCAGGATGAATTATCCAGGCCTCAGGTCCCCAGATATTTACACCAACCCGACGCGTTTCCCCCCAGGGATTGGGGTTTATCAGGGTTCAAGGGACTAGAACCGTCCCCCAATAGAGGCCACCTGTCCAGCAGTCTACAATTTGAATAAGCTGCCCAAGGATGATAAATATAAATCCTAGTGAGGCATATCATAGGATTTTGTCAGGTTTTATATTCATCATCCTTAGGCAGCTTATTCAAATTGGAGACTGCTGGATAGGTAGCCTCTATTGGGGGATGGTTCTGATCCCTTGACCCGTGATGAAACCCAATCCCTGGGGGGAAACACGTCGGGTTGGTGTAAATATCTGGGGACCTAAGGCCTGCATAATTCATCCTGGGATCACATTTTTATGATAAGTCTCCCTTTTGGGCCCATGCAATTGATAATTTTTGCAATGATCCTTGGTGAATTTATTATTACAACTTTGTAATACATCTTACTGTAATAATTGTTCTAATGTTGACCTGTGACCTAGGTCCCCATTAGGGTCACTATTTATTAATTTGTTTCACCAGTAATCAATTATGCGGTCTATTTGATCTGTTATTGGTGATTTCTTACATTACATGTACATACTTAAATCTAGTAAGTTTACCGGTATGTGTGTACATGTATGTTGATGTTTTTTACCTGTACGTTCTGAGGTTTGGTGAAGGGTGATCTATCAGTGATAGGTTAGGGTGCAACAGGGATAGCCGCCGAGGAACGGGGGTGGCACAAAATTTAGGATGAATCAACCTCCGTTGTCAGG
Organism: Anomaloglossus baeobatrachus; assembly: GCF_048569485.1. Taxonomy (NCBI): domain Eukaryota; kingdom Metazoa; phylum Chordata; class Amphibia; order Anura; family Aromobatidae; genus Anomaloglossus; species Anomaloglossus baeobatrachus. The sequence goes on along the minus strand of NC_134357.1, from coordinate 411,555,482 downwards.
CAGTTTGAGGCTAGCGTGAGGCCCTCACCATTTTTTGACTACATTAATTATTGTCTTCATTAGAAAGTCACTCCCTGTTGCTCACACGCTTTATCCATCACGTATTACCCTTGTGTAGTATCTACACACCACTTTTCTATTTTGTGGCATGTTTTTTGGGATTTTAATACATACAATAAAGTATCAATTTTAGAGGGTTTTTTGTTTTTGATCTGTCTATACTATACCTCTGGTACTCTGAGTACATTTTGGTTTTGTTTTGATTAGACATCCCTGTTGAAGACACTTTGTGTGTTGACTCAAGCTGCTGCACCTTCACAATTTCAGGAAACTCACTTGTATACATAGAGTGCGGTTTTCAAAGTACATTTTTTCAAGAATTCAGATGTTGATAGGTATTTAGAAAAAGATATGCAGGATCCTGGTCCATTGGCCATGTTGATAATCTGGGTTCTGGACCGGAGCCCTGTGAACTTCCTCCTACATGTCACCTCCAATGCCTCTTCTGATTAGTAGGCCTGGCACAATGTCATACGTGCAGCACACCACAACAAGGTAGGTGGCGGATCGCAGGGCTCTGGTTTGATGAATCTTTTTGATGAAATCTAGCAATACATATTTATTACATACGGTAAGCAAAGGTTTTAAGCAGATGTAGTAAAATGCTTTCAAAAATAGAAGTGTTAAAATTTTATTTTTTACCAATTAACAAAATACAAAGTGAATGAACAAATGAGAAATTTAAATCAGATCAATGTTTGGTGTGACCATTTTTGAAGTAACTCAGCAGGGAGGGTGTTCCAAACATCTTGGAAAATTAAGCACATATTTTCTGTGGCTATAAACTTCTATAAATCCACCTGTATCTTCCTGTAATCCCAGACAGACTGGATGATGTTGAATTTAAGGCTCTATGGGGGTGATATTGACACTTCCAAGGCTTCTTGTTCTCCATTACACTGAATATAGATCTTAATGACATTGGCTGTATGTTTGGGGTTGTTGTTCTGCTGCAGAATAAATTTTGAACCAATCAGATGTCTCCCTGATAGCATCTCATGATGGATATGTACAGTATCTGCCTGTATTTATTCAGTATTGGACACCATTAATCCTGACCAAATCTCCAATTCTCTTTGCTGACATGCAGCCCCAAACTTGTAAGGAACCGCCAACCCACTGTTGTCTGCAGACACTAATTGTATTGCTTTTTAGCCCTTTGAGGAAACAAACTGCCTTGTTACAGCCAAATGTTACACATTTTATCTCAGTCCACAGCACCTACTGTCATGCTCCTGCACCCCAGTTCCTATGTTCCCATGCATAGAGTTGTTGGCCCTTATCGAAGGTAGGGCTTCTGGTGAGACTTCTCCAAACAGTAAATAAGTGTAGATGGGTCCCACTGGTTGCTGCTAGTTCTAAGCGGAGGTTACTGTTTGATAGCGCCTTATTTTGAAGGGAAGCATGATGTGCATTTCATATGCTGCACTAAATTTCATTGGCTGACCTCTGTGGCTATGGTCCTCAACATTGTCCATTTCTTGGCGGAACTTTAAGAGTTTGAACAGAACATCTTGAAACCCCATTGTGCTTGGAAATCTTTTTCCTGGAAGAGATCTTGCTGATGATGCAGTATACCTACCTTGTGTCTTGTTCCTGTGCTCAGTCTTGCCATGGTCTATAACCTGTGGTATGAAATAGTCTTGCACAACATCCTTTGTAGCAGAATTTGGCTGTTCCTCAGCCAGTTTTAAGCCTCCTACATGACTGTTTCACTTAATTACTGTGTCATCCCTACGTATGAAAATGATCATTGTCAGCTGTTTGGTGTATGAGTAACCAATTATACCAGACTATAATCTTACAAAATTCCTGACTTTCTGCAAGTGCGCCAAGAAAAAGTGATGCTGTTTTTGCAGGTAACCAAATATTGATTTTATTAGGATTCTTCATTTGTTCATTCTGGTTGAATTTTGTTAACGTAAACCTGACAACATGATTTACTCACATAAAGCACTGAGTGCTCTACCAGCCTACTAATAACATTTGTAATGATGTCTTTATTATAATTGTCTGTATGTATTTACTGTAAAACTGAGGTTTAACCTCCTGTCCCTGGATTAGCCTAGGAGCGCAGTCACGCAATTTTTCACTGCTCTGGCAGCACACCCATCCTCCACAATGTGACTGACAGGTCAGTGTATGCAGAGCGACCAGGGAGGAGCAGAGGGACAACTTATTCTCCTCCCCCTATTCTCTGCATATTGGTTTGTCAACCACACTCTGGGGAGTGTAATGCCAGAGAACTGCATAGATGAGTGATATCGCTTCCGTACAAGTCCAAGGGGTCAGCAGAGCCAAGATTAATCATTCAGTTTTCCTGCTTTATTCCCCCAATTAACCTCAATTGAGTCAGTGAACAACGCAGGAAAAACGCATGCATACTGTCTACGGTTTTTTTGGTACGTTTTTATGTGCTTTTTTATGTCACTGGGGTTACTCGGTGGCGTCACAAGTTGAAACAAGTTCATGCTAGCGGATCTCCGGGGTTTCCTGCAGCTCCAACCGCATGAACTTGGTTCACCTCTCCCTGCCTCCAGGGCACCTAAGGTACCGGAGTTCCCTCCAGCAAAGATCCTGCGGTAAAGATCACAAGGCCTTGGTGCAGGGAACCTTGGAGATATCACAAGGTGAACTGAGTTCATGTCGGCGGATCACCGGGGTTTCCTGCAGATCTCCTGGCATGAACTCTGTTCACCTTGTGATGTCACCGGGGTTCCCTGCACCTAGGCCTTGCAGTCTTTACAGAGGGACCCTGCTGATGACCCAGGGTTACCATGGCAGCGATCGGGTCCCCGTGATTGAATTACAGGGACCTGATCGCCAGGGAGAGGTTAGCAATCCCTCTCCCTGCCTCCTTAATGCTGCATTTGCATGGATTGCAGCATTTAGGGGGTTAAACTGCTGGGAGCGGCGCGGACACTGCTCCTAGCAGAAACAGCTGGATCCCGGCTGTAACATCATCCGGAGACCCAGCATTCACCGTGGGGGTACTATGCCTGAACCCCCGCTGTCGCCATGTCTATTAAAAAAAAATGTAAAAAAAAATACAAAAAGAAGCAGCAAAAAAAAGCATGTGAAAAAAACATACAAAGCACAATAAAAGAGCTTTTTTTCCTGCCAAAACAATCCTTTTTAATGTGCAGATTTACTGTGGGCACATAGCCTTAGGCGGGCTTTGCACGTTGCGACATCGCAAGCCGATGCTGCGATGTCGCACGCGATAGTCCCCGCCCCCGTCGCAGGTACGATATCGTGTGATAGCTGGCGTAGCGAAAATTATCGCTACGCCAGCTTCACATGCACTCACCTGCCCTGCGACCGTCGCGCTGGCCGGCGACCCGCCTCCTTCCTAAGGGGGCGGGTCGTGTGGCGTCATAGCGACGTCACACGGCAGGCGGCCAATAGCGGCGGAGGGGCGGAGATGAGCAGGATGTAAACATCCCGCCCACCTCCTTCCGCATATCCTACGGAAGCCGCGGTGACGCCGGTAGGAGATGTTCCTCGCTCCTGCGGCTTCACACACAGCGATGTGTGCTGCCGCAGGAGCGAGGAACAACATCGGACCGTGGCGTCAGCGTAATTATAGATTACGCCGACGCTGCACCGATGATATGATTACGACGATTTTGCGCTCGCTCATCGTATCATCTAGGCTTTACACACTACGATGTCGCATGCGATGCCAGATGTGCGTCACTTTCAATTTGACCCCACCGACATCGCACCTGCGATGTCGTAGTGTGCAAAGCCCGCCTTAATCCTTTGGTCAGTTTATCAATTATAGGAAACTAATTAACATTTTGCTGATTGAAAGCATTCTCACTATGCAGCATTATAATTTTCCCCACACACCTGCTTAAAACTTTCCACTGGAACTACTGAAAGTATATTAAATGTCATGTATAGGAATGCTATTTATACACACTACACTATATGCCAATTGTGGCAAGTTAGAGGGGCTGAAAGGTGTTGTCCAGGACTTGGACAATCCCTCCTTATTCCCCATGTTTGCCCCCTTTTATAATAAAAAGAAAGCTTATTCTGACCTCCAAGGCAGCGCCATTCAAGCAGTTTCGTCACTCGCTCTCCCGGTGCTCAAGTGAGGTTGGCAGGTCATGTGAGCCCTGTGTCCAATCAACACCGTCTTCACTCTCCCCATATCAAACATCAAAAGCAAGTGAATGGCAGCTGCAGCTCTCCCTTCTTCTTGATTGCTTAATTGCTTAAAGGCGGGGCCAAAGAAGCTGGTGCTGATTGGGCATGGGGCTCGCGTGATGCAACAACCTCACGTGAAAGAGTGCCAATACCCCTGAAATGGCACAAGCACAGGAGTTGCGTATTAGTTGTGTTTTTTTAAGTATATAGCACTATGAACTATATTACTGCTGTATATTATTATAGCTCCATTTATACCATGGCACGTTACATATGAAAAAGGGGTATACATAAAACAGGTACAATAATCATGAACAATACAAGGCACAGACTGGGTCAAGCAGAGGTCCCTGCCCATGAGGCTTCATAGTCTACAGATATACAGTGTGTCCACCCATATCCTGCCCACCGCCATTAACTTGAGAACAGCGGCAGCTATAGGAATAGAAGTGGTGTCTAGGTAGTAAAGTAGCCATGCGCTACGCAATGAAACCACCTATATATAGCACCACCTCGTGGAAAACGGACTTAGCATTTTTATCTCGAAAACGGAACGAGATAGAGAAAAAAGTGAATTACAAAGTTGTAGGGAATCATCAATTCAATACGAATCAACACCTTGCATACAGAAATGCTATGATTTTAATGTGTAAAACTGACAAGCCTACGGACGTGAAGCGATACCTCATGGAGACCTTCCTATAAGTCATTGGGTATGGTGGCTGCGTGGAGTGGCCTCCACGTTCACCTGACCTGACCCCATTGGACTTCTTTCTGTGAGGACATATCAACAGCAGGTGTATGCGACCCCTCCACCAACATTGCAGGACCTACGACGACGTATGAAAGATGCTTGTGCAAACGTGTCACCTACCATATTGCACAATGTGCAGCAAGATACAGTATGCTGTCCAGAGTCCAGATGTGCATTGCAGCTGACGGTGGCCACTTTGAGCATCAAAGTTAAATGAGCGCCATATGCGTGACCAGCAATCAATGTTGGGGTGGGTGGGGGTCATGGTTTTAATATTATAGCATTTCTGTATGCAAGGTGTCGATTCATATTGAATTGATGATGCCCTACAATTTTTTAAATAACTTTTGTTCTCTATCTTGTTCCGTTTTCGAGATAAAATGCTAACTCCGTTGTATTCCACCAGGTGGCGCAATAGGTAGGTTCATTGCGTAGCGCATGGCTACTTTACTATACCTAGACACCACTTCTATGCCTATAGCTGCCGCCATTCTCAAGTTAATGGCAGTGGACAGGATATGTGTGGACACACTGTATATATAAAAAAAAATATTGGCAGCACACATTGTAATACTGCAAAATATAGACCCCCACAGTCCAAGATCATGTACGTGCAGGACCTCTACCTAATGTAAGGAGCGGCATCATTGGCAAAAAGAAAGCAGCATGTAAGGTCAGATGTGTGAATTAGAGTTGAAGATGGCAGGAGGCAGCAAGCTCAATATACTCATCGCAGGTGGAAGGAGTCATAAAGAAACCAATCACTATTTTCAGCTTCAAAACTATAAGATAGACATATATAAACAAGGGATATGAAAAGAAATAGATACAGACTTTATATCAGTGGTCCCCACCATTAATTACCTAGAGAGCCATGTTCAGCTTTGAGAGGGTTGCGAGGAACATCCAGACCCAACTTCTAGGTAGTAACATCCTACTCCCAACCCTCTCAAATTAGCGACCCCCGGAGCCCTTATTACTGGTATGACAGCCAAAGCTTATCCATACATGAAGCAGTATACTTACATTTAGGGGTTCCCCACCTTACCCTTATTTACTATTCTTGCATCAAGCACTGCCACCACACTATCCAGCTTTGAACACCTCCTTTCACAGGTTTCATCCTATATCCAGATTACTATACTTAATTTATCGCTAAATATCCAAGGCCAGTATATGCCTCCAGATCTGCTCTTCTGGACGTTGCTACTCACTAAAGTAACCATAAAGAGGCCTCTTCATACCCATTTGCGAAGCATGGTGCTAATGCACCAACCTGGCAGACAGCCATGGGTCACAAATCTGAGACCCGCAAGCCACAGGTTGAGGAACCATGCTTCAAAATAACACTAATAATCCATCATTTTTGACTGGGGGAGGGGAGAGCGGAACCCCCCCCACAAGTTTTAAACCCTTTTAACCCTTTAAGGACAAAGCCAGTTTTGTACTGAATGACCAGGCCTTTTTTTGCAATTCTGATCAGTGTCACTTTCACAGGTTATAACTCTGGAACGCTTCAGCAGATCTCAGTGATTCTGAGACTGTTTTTTTGTGACATATTATAGTTCAGGATAGTTATAATTTTAGGACATTATATAATTTGGGAAATTTGACGCAATTGTACCGCCCCGTGCTCGGTGGCAACCGAGCCACTCGGATCTGGGCTCGTTGGTGGGTGGCTCGAGCGTCTCTGGACCCGGGGACCCCGTGGTCCACTTCGATCTGAAAGGGGGGCTGGCGCTTTTAGGGGGACGTAAGTGTACGGCCGGAGCTGTGATTGAGTTTGTGACGCCACCCATGGGATGTGGTGAAGGTAGGCACCACCGCTGCAGTTACGGGGGCACCTGGGGGAGATGTTATGCAGCAAGTTGTTAACCCCTCCGTGGGCAGGGATGGTGTCCCCGGGACCCGTTGGTGAGGTAGTTGGACGGGGCAGGAAGGTGCGTGGCCGGATGGCACTGTTGTACTTACAGTAACGTACACGAGTCTCTGGTAAACCAAGTTGATGGTGGTCGGTGCCCACAGCCGGCTGCGTCTGGTCCCTCACCCGGTTGTTGGTCTCTGCCTTTCTCCTGCACAGTGTTGTGTATTTGTGGGCTACCTGCGCTTCAGCGTCAGAAGTCCGCTCCCCGGCTTTGTAGATGTCGGGAGAGCCCTTTTGCCCGCAGACGCTGGCCCGTGGTATCTCTCTGCCTGTGCGGTGGCTTTCTATCCCCCTCGTTGGGCTGTTATCTTCAGTCGGGACTTTGGGTGGGAAAGGACCTTTTAGTCCAGACCACAATCAGTTAATTAACTCAGTCCAGTCGCTTCTGGACCTCGTTTCAGGGTCTGAGTACCCCCCTTTGTGCTCCGGTTTCCGAGTCGGTTCCCCGGGTCGGTACCGGCGGGCCACTACCCTGTCCCGGTCCACCACGGTTCCACCGAGCCGTCTTCCTGGCTCCTGCAGGCTGAGGCCACCGTATACTTACTAGCCAAAGGTGCCCGGGCTCCAACCCTGGCACCTGTCAGACCTCCTTCACTCCACTTCACTAGACTCCACCGACTGACTGCACTCCACTAAACTGTACTGACGTTTCTCCCGCCTCAGGCCCTCTAAACTCCTCAGTGGGCGTGGCCAACCACCTGGCTCCGCCCCCTGGTGTGTCCATCAAGCTCAGAGAGGTGACTAGGGTTTACTGGTTGGCTGATGACACCTCTTTTTAGAGGACAGGTGTTGTGCGGGGCTCTAACTGTGACTACCTGGCTAGTCCAGGGCGTCACACAATTTTCAAGCTTAATTTTTATGCCCTTAAACCAGAGTTATGTCACACAAAATAATTACTAAATTATATTTCCCACATGTCTACTTTATATCAACGCAATTTTTTAAACAAATGTTTTTGTGGTTTGGAAGTTAGAAGGGTTCAAAGTTAATCAGCAATTTCCCTTTTTTTTCAACAAAGTTTACAAAACCATTTGTTCCGCCACCACATCACAATTTAAGTGACTTTGAGAGGCCTAGGTGACAGAAAATACCCAAAAGTGACACTATTCTAAAAACTGCACCCCCCCCCCCCCCAAACTACTCATAACCACTTCCAAGAAGTTTATTAACTTCTCAGGTGCCTCACAGGAACTAAGGCACTGTGGAATGAAAAAAAAATATACATTTTACCTAAAAATGCTGCTCTAGCGCCAATTTATTCACTGTTAAAAGAAGTAACAACAAAATGGACCCCAAAATTTGTTCCCCAGTTACTTCTGGGCACGCTGATACCCCACATGTGGTCAGAAACCTCTGTTTCGACAAATGGGAGCGCTCAGAACGGAAGGAGCAATATTTGAATTTTGGAACACAAATTTGGCTGAAATAGATTGCGGGTACCATGGTCCATTTGCAGGGCCCTAAGGTACCTAAACAGCAGAAACCTCCCACAAGTGACCCCATTTTGGAAACTAGACCCCTCAAGGATTTTATGTAGGGGTATACTGAACATTTTGACAAATGGAAAGGCACAGAACAGAAGGAGCAATATTTGAATTTTGGAAAGCAAATTTGGCTTAAAAAAAAAAAAAAAAAGAACTGTGAGTACCATGTTGAATTTGCAGGACCCCCAAAAGGCACATAGACAGCAGAATCCCCCCCCCTCACAAGTGACCCCAATTTGGAAACTAGACCCCTCAAGGATTTTATTCAGGGGTATAGTGCGCATTTTGAACCCCCAGGAGCACAAAAATGTTGCTCTAGTAGCAAATTTCTCACTTTTAGGCTATGTGCCCATGATCCGGCGACACAGTCTATGGCGATGTGAATGTTGTCCACGAGAGAATGCAGCTGCCCGTGACCACGATCCAGGTTCAGGCAGCTGCGGAGTTTAGCTCTATTCTCCATTCGGAGAACACTAGTCTCAGCAGCATAAATTGACATTCTGCAGTGTTGGATGTCAGTTTATGCTGTGGAGAAAATAAGTGCAGTGGGCAAAAATCTAAAAATCCTTCTACTGTGCTTCTACTGTACAACAGCATTTTGAATGCAGCGAAAACAAAGCATCCAAAACACTTGAAACCCTAACTGCGGACACGCAGCCTGAAAAGCTAGGAAGGATGGATGGACTGACAGACAGATGTCAAACACATGTATAATGCCCCACCCCCCCCTGCATATTCCAAGCTGGCATCCTTTAGTGACTTTCATGTGGCACTAAAGGGTACCTTGCTTTGTATTTAGCCTAAAAATAAATACATAAAAAAAACCACATGAGGTATTTTTGATAGCCAGCTAGGGTAAAGCAGACTGCTGAAGCCTGCAAACCACAGCTGTCTATTTTCCTTGGCTGATGATCCAATTTGGAGAGCACCCCAGACTTTTTATATTTATAAATAAAATAATAAAAAAAAAAGAAAAAATTTAAAAAAAGTGGGGTCCCCCCCAAATGGGATCACCAGCCAAGGTAAAGCGGACAGCTATGGTCGGGTATTCTCAGGGTTGAAAAGTCCATAGTTATTGGCCTTTCCCAGTCTAAAAATAGCAGGCTGCTGCTGCTGCCATGAAAGTGGCGCATCCATTAGATGCGCCAAACCTGGCACTTCGCCCCGGCTCATCCCGTTGCCCTGGCGCAATGGCAAACGGGGTAATATATGGGGTTGATACCAGCTGTAATGTCACCTAGCATCAAGCCCAGCGGTTACTGATTAAATGGCGTCTATAAGATACCAGACATCACTAACTGTTAGTAATACAAAAAAATAATAATTTGAAAGAAAAAAAAAAAACAAAAAAAAAACAAACTTCCCAACACATTCCCTCTTTCATCAATTTATTGTAAAGAAAATAAAAAATCTGGTCCATAGTAATCCAATAAGGAGGTCCCACGACGACTCTGGACCTTCTAGAATATGGGGGTATGCTCAGGGAAGGTATCCCTCATTTTCTGGAAGTGCAGACCGAACATGTGAGGAGTGTGGGTGCAATGATACTGCACCCACTCTCCCAGGGTCCACAGCAGTAGTGTGAGTGCTGTAAGCTCAGCGTCTCTGAAAGCAGGAAGCTGAGCTGACAGCCGCTGTCTGCGCATGCGGCCAGCCTCTACTGTGAAGGAGGAGGAGGGATCAACGCTGCGCAAGGTACCAGGGACACCGGTGAGGTTAAAGGGGGTGGGCTGGCAGGACCTGGGGAGTTTTCTGTTGCATCTGTCATGGCACATGTGACAGAAATCAGAGGAAGAGGGTGAATGCGGCTGGCACGCTAGTGTGCGCACCGCCATCTTAGATTATCGGGAGGGGGATGGGGGGGCACTTTGGCGACACCGGGGGACTGGAGGAGATTTACCTACCATCTGACATATTTGATCATGCCAGGTGGGAGAACTCATTTTTTACCGTCGCCACCATCTACTGTCACATCACGGTTACACGGTGTGTAGCAGTGATCACGTGACCAGGGACCGGAAAAAGCAGCCGGAATCATGATCTCCGGGGTCTCAGCTACCCCTGGCACCTGATATCCCGGAGATTTTCTGACACCGTGTGGGGGGGGGGGGGGGTTTCGGGCTATTTATTTATTTTTTTTAAAAAACTGCGATCTGACCCTTTACTACCGCTCATTTAATCTGTACGGTAGTCGTAAAGTGGTTAAAGCTGTCTATATGGGCATGTAGGTTATAGAACGTGTAAAATTTTATATACCGTCACATCTGTGATCCAATGAAATTCTTTTTTATTTACACTGTAATGGTGCCACTAATGCAAGTTACCTGCCCTTAGTAATATCCTTAGCAGCTGCCATCTTCTGCTCTTCCTGGAGTGCCCCAGTCACAATCTTGAGGTTGGTCAGACGTTGCGATCACAAGTCAGAGGTCACTGTTACAAGCTCTCAGTGCAAGGACGAGAGGCTTGTTCTCGCTCTCAATAGACTTCCATTGAGTTATATCTTCCGGCTACCCAGCAAACACCGGAGCCATCCAGCAGGTCAAAACCTACAGAAGATGACTGGAGCAGTGACAGATGAAGATGGGGAGTATAATACTAGAGGCAGGTAACTTACATTAGTGACACCAGTCCAGTAATACAGTGCGAAAACCATAAAATCTTAACATTCAAGTGTTTTATTGTGGATATTTTGTTATAATTAGTATTCAAAGTGTCACCGTTACATTTTAATCACCATCAGCAGTCATTTAGGCATGGCTTCAGGAAGGTAGGTCATGTTCATTGAGTCCATGGTTATTCAGTCTTCCGTTCATCCTATAGATAGTTGATATTGCCGATCATATCTCTTGAACCTCGTCTTTCATTAAGTTCCAAGCATATTCTATGGGGTTAAGGTCGGGGGAATTACCTGGCCACTAAAATGTTAACATTATAGTCATTGAGAAATTTTCACAGCCTTGGCTTTGTAGGCAGAGGCTCCATCATGCATAAAGTAATAACACTGATGAATGACCAAACTTGACCATAAGTGCTTGCTTTCATACTTAAATTTTTGCAAAGTAGAAACCTGCCCTGTCCCCGCTTCCACACCAAAAAAAAACAAAACACAAAAACTGTACTGCTGCTTTATATGTAAATGAACTCTTTAGATCTATGAACTATTAACTTCTCCTAAGAATCTGCCTTCAGCTCCCATTTTAAATGAAAGGAACCATTATGAGCAGCGTCGGACTGGCTACTGGAGGTATCTCCAGTAATACCAGGCCTGGATTCAAGTACCTGCATTACACTCCAGAGCTCTCACCTGAGCTCCGGAGTGCAGCCTAGACTGAGCCGCGATCGCCGAGTGATTGATTTCCCCGGCGATTGCGGTTCAGTTCATGTCAGCTGCAGACAGGCCAGTGTGATCTCTGGTGCTCTCACCTGAACTCCGGAGATCAGCCCGGCCTGTCTGCAGCTGTCATGAACTGAACCGCAGTTGCCGTGGAATCAATCACTCGGCGCTCGCGATACAGTCTAGGCTGCACTCCGGAGCTCAGGTGAGAGCTCCGGAGTGCAATGCAGGTACCTGAATCCAGGCCTGGCATTACTGGAGATTCCTCCGGTAGCCAGTCCGACGCTGATTACGAGACATGGAGATTAGGATAGTCAGACTGTCAGTAATTACAGGTCTCACACTGGAAATCCCCCTCCCCTTTTATTTAAAATAAGTACTGGAGGTAGATTCTCAAGGAGCGCTTTGTTCCACCCATAGATCTTAACAGCTCATTTATGTATTAAGAAAAAAAAGTGGATGTCTTTGGAATAAGACATCAAATATCAAGGTATCAAATTTATTCCCCTTTCTTTAACACCTTTACGACCCATGACGTACTGGGTACATCATGGATCGTGTGAGGTTAATCCCTGCAGGCTGCCATGGGCAGTTCGCAGCGATCTGCACATATCAGCTGATTTCAACATCTGACATGTGTGCCTGCTAGTCATCAGTGAAATAGTGTTCCACCCGTGACTATTAACCCTTTGCATCTCACTGCCAAAATCTGGCAGCAAGATGTATATATGTGCAGCCATAACGATAACTTTCCTGCGTCCATCAGAAGTCATGTGACATGATCATGTGACTTCTGGGGGTTGCCATGGTAACAGGGTCATGTGATGTAGCCTGTATCATGAGTCACTTTCTCTCAATGCCGGCAGAGCGCCAGCAGTGAGTAAAGCTGCAGATCTCAGCTATGTAGCTGTGATCTGGAGAAATGGAAGAGCGATCAGATTGCTTATCCTTATAGTCCCCTAAGGGACCTAGTAAAATAAAAAAAAAAAATAAAAGTTTAACAAAAAAAAAAAAGTTTTAAAAAACCTAAGTTCAAATAATTGAAAAATGAAAAGGTAAAAATAAAAAAAAAAATGAACGCATTGGTATTGCTGCGTTCTGAAATGCCCAATCAATATATAAAATCAATTAATCTGAATAGTAAACTGTAGCGGCAAAAAAAAAAAAAAAGCCAAAAACACAAAAATTACGTTTTTTGATCACTGCAAATTTTGCACAAAATGCAATAACAGACGATCAAAACATAGCATTTGCACTTTTTTTTGCAGTTTCCACGCTTGACATTTTTTTTGCTGTTTTCCAGTACAATATATGTTAAAACTTATGATTTCACTTAAAAGTACAGCTCGTTCTGCAAAAAACAAGCCCTCATATGGGAAGATTGATGGAAAAATAAAGTTATGGCTCTCAGAAAGAAAAATAAAATAAAGTGCCAAATTTTTGTGCTAAACCCTGAAAACTAAACAAAAACACGCACTGCAAAGGCAATGATTAATTGGGACCCATGTTGCCAACAGGGCTGTGGAGTCGGAGTCCTTATAAAATGCACCGACTCCTAAAATATATAGTAAATTGGGAACAGTAGTGCAATGCAGAATGTGCTGAATATTTTTTCATAGGAATTTGGGAAAGTTATGAAATGTCTGTTCTATTCCTGATCTAAGGCTATATTCACACAGTGTTTTTGCTGCATTTTTTTGAGGATACGTTTGGTCAGCTGCAAAAGCAGATCAGCTTTTTAAAAAACCGCATCACCTGAAAAGATTTTTGAGCTCATAAATAATGCTTTCAATAGCAAAAGCAGATTAGAACAACGCCACAAACTGACATGCTCATTCTTTGTGAGGATCTGTTTTTGAGCACAAAAATGGATCCTCACAAAACGCTGTGTCTGAATGTCATGTCTTGAAACCCATTACCTTTGCTGGGATCCCAGAGTCACTGCATTTCACTGAATTATTTTGCCATCAATGTTCGATAGGTTTGTGACAAGGAAGAAATTGTTAGTAAGACACTGGCAGTAAAAGATACTAAAGCTCATCACACCAGCCAGTTTCTCCAGGCCTTAGTGGAAAAAGTTCTGCAAATTACAAACTCAAGAAAGAACAGGTTCTTACTATTGTAACGGACAATGCTTCAAACATAAGTACAATTAAACTGATGAATGAGAGTAATGCACAACATCTAGAAGAAAATTTAGGATTCAGTATGTTTGAGATGGAAGGCTACAGTCCTGTTCATGCAACTGAGGAACAAACAAACCGAAGAACAGCAAAATGATACTTTAGGATTAGATGATCTTGTTGAATCTGCTTCAAAACACTTCCATATTCATCACATGCGCTGTGTTGTGCACACGCTGCAGCTGGCAATAAGATAGTCTGCAAGAGGGACCCTGGTTTCACACATAGTTTTTCGCCGGTTTGGCGGATGTGGCACACTCCAGTACAGTGTATACAGTACAGTGGCAGTGCGACAAACGCCGGTCACATGATGTCATGTGACCCGGAAGTTACAGTACAGTGGCAGTTACGCATCGTACTGTACTGGCGTGTGCCACATCCACCAAACCGGCGAAAAGCCGGATGTGTGAAACTGGGCAGACATGCTGGAAATCTGATTGGAAAAGTGAGGAAGAAGGGAATTTTGTTTACTTACCGTAAATTCCTTTTCTTCTAGCTCCTATTGGGAGACCCAGACAATTGGGTGTATAGCTTCTGCCTCCGGAGGCCACACAAAGTATTACACTTTAAAAAGTGTAACCCCTCCCCTCTGCCTATACACCCTCTCGTGCATCACGGGCTCCTCAGTTTTGGTGCAAAAGCAGGAAGGAGGAAACTTATAAATTGGTCTAAGGTAAATTCAATCCGAAGGATGTTCGGAGAACTGAAACCATGAACCAAAAGAACAATTCAACATGAACAACATGTGTACACAAAAGAACAAACAGCCCGAAGGGAACAGGGGCGGGTGCTGGGTCTCCCAATAGGAGCTAGAAGAAAAGGAATTTACGGTAAGTAAACAAAATTCCCTTCTTCTTTGTCGCTCCATTGGGAGACCCAGACAATTGGGACGTCCAAAAGCAGTCCCTGGGTGGGTAAAAGAATACCTCGATAAAAAAAGAGCCGAAGACGACCCCCTCTTACAGGTGGGCAACCGCCGCCTGAAGGACTCGCCTACCTAGACTGGCGTCTGCCGAAGCATAGGTATGCACCTGATAGTGTTTCGTAAAAGTGTGCAGACTAGACCAGGTAGCTGCCTGACACACCTGCTGAGCCGTAGCCCGGTGCCGCAATGCCCAGGACGCACCCACGGCTCTGGTAGAATGGGCTTTCAGCCCCAAAGGAAGCGGAGGCCCAGAAGAACGGTAGGCTTCAAGAATCGGTTCCTTGATCCACCGAGCCAAGGTTGACTTGGAAGCCTGCGAACCCTTACGCTGGCCAGCGACAAGGACAAAGAGCGCATCTGAACGGCGCAGGGGCGCCGTGCGAGACACGTAGAACCGGAGTGCTCTCACCAGATCTAATGAGTGCAAATCCTTTTCACATTGGTGAACTGGATTAGGGCAAAATGAAGGTAAGGAGATATCCTGATTGAGATGAAAAGGAGATACCACCTTAGGGAGAAATTCCGGAACAGGACGCAGAACCACCTTATCCTGGTGAAAAACCAGGAAGGGGGCTTTGCATGACAGCGCTGCCAGCTCCGACACTCTACGGAGCGATGTAACTGCCACTAGAAATGCCACCTTCTGCGAAAGACGTGATAAAGAGACATCCCGCAGCGGCTCGAAAGTTGGTTTCTGAAGAGCCGTTAGCACCCTGTTAAGGTCCCAGGCTTCCAGCGGACGCTTGTAAGGTGGGACTATGTGGCAAACTCCCTGCAGGAATGTGCGGACCTGCGGAAGCCTGGCTAGACGCTTTTGAAAAAATACGGATAGCGCCGATACTTGTCCCTTGAGAGAGCCGAGAGACAAACCCTTGTCCATTCCGGATTGAAGGAATGAAAGAAAAGTGGGTAAGGCAAAAGGCCAGGGAGCAAAACCCTTATCAGAGCACCAGGATAAGAAGATCCTCCAAGACCTGTGATAGATCTTGGCGGACGTTGGTTTCCTGGCCTGTCTCATGGTGGCAATGACATCTTGAGATAACCCTGACGACGCTAGGAGCCAGGACTCAATGGCCACACAGTCAGGTTGAGGGCCACAGAATTCAGATGGAAAAACGGCCCTTGTGACAGCAAGTCTGGGCGGTCTGGGAGCGCCCACGGTTGGCCCACCGTGAGATGCCACAGATCCGGGTACCACGACCGCCTCGACCAATCTGGGGCGACGAGAATGGCGCGACGACAGTCGGACCTGATTTTGCGCAGCACTCTGGGCAGCATCGCCAGAGGAGGAAATACATAAGGCAGTCGAAACTGCGACCAATCCTGAACTAATGCGTCCGCCGCCAGAGCTCTGTGATCTTGAGACCGTGCCATGAATGCCGGGACTTTGTTGTTGTGCCGTGACGCCATGAGATCGACGTCCGGCGTTCCCCAGCGGCGACAGATCTCTCGAAACACGTCTGGGTGAAGAGACCATTCCCCCGCGTCCATGCCCTGACGACTGAGAAAATCTGCTTCCCAGTTTTCTACGCCCGGGATGTGAACTGCGGAGATGGTGGAAGCTGTGGCTTCCACCCACTGCAGAATCCGTCGGACTTCCTGGAAGGCTTGACGACTGCGAGTGCCGCCTTGGTGGTTGATGTATGCGACGGCAGTGGCGTTGTCCGACTGGATACGGATCTGCCTGCCCTCCAGCCACCGATGAAAAGCCAATAGGGCTAGATACACTGCCCTGATCTCCAGAATATTGATCTGAAGGGATGACTCTATCGGAGTCCAGGTTCCCTGAGCCCTGTGGTGGAGAAAAACCGCCCACCACCCTGACAGGCTCGCGTCCGTGGTGACCACAGCCCAGGTTGGGGGTAGGAAGGATTTTCCCCGCGACAGAGCGTTGGGAAGGAGCCACCACTGAAGTGACGTCTTGGTTGCAAGGGAAAGAGAGACGTTCCTGTCGAGGGAAGTCGACCTCCTGTCCCATTTGCGGAGAATGTCCCACTGGAGTGGCCGCAGATGGAATTGCGCGAAGGGCACTGCCTCCATCGCTGCCACCATCTTCCCCAGGAAGTGCATGAGGCGCCTCAAGGGGTGTGACTGACTCCGAAGAAGAGATTGCACCCCTGCCTGCAGAGAGAGCTGTTTGTCCAGCGGTAGCATGACTACCGCTGACTGAGTATGAAACTCCATCCCGAGGTAAGTCAGTGATTGGGTCGGTGTCAACTTGGATTTTGGGAAGTTGATGATCCACCCGAACTGCTGGAGCGTCGCCAGAGCGACGGTAAGGCTGTTTTGACACGCCATCTGAGAAGGTGCCCTGACTAGAAGATCGTCTAAGTAGGGAATCACCGAGTGGCCCTGAGAGTGTAGGACCGCCACAACGGATGCCATGACCTTGGTGAACACCCGTGGGGCTGTCGCCAGGCCGAAAGGCAATGCCACGAACTGAAGGTGTTCGTCCCCGATGGCGAAACGCAAAAAGCGTTGATGTTCGGGTGCGATCGGCACATGGAGATAAGCATCCTTGATGTCGATCGATGCTAGGAAGTCTCCTTGTGACATCGATGCGATGACCGAGCGGAGAGATTCCATCCGAAACCGTCTGGTGCTCACATGTCTGTTGAGTAGTTTGAGGTCCAAAACGGGACGGAATGAACCGTCCTTCTTTGGCACCACGAACAAGTTGGAGTAAAAGCCGCGACCGTGTTCCTGGGGGGGGAACAGGGATCACAACTCCTTCTGTCTTCAGAGCGTCCACCGCCTGAAAAAGAGCATCGGCCCGTGCGGGGGGCGGAGAGGTTCTGAAGAAACGAGTCGGAGGACGAGAGCTGAACTCTATCCTGTAACCGTGAGACAGAATGTCTCTCACCCATCAGTCTTGAACATGTGGCCACCAGGCGTCGCAAAAGCGGGAGAGCCTGCCACCGACCGAGGATGCGGTTCGGGGATGCCGAGAGTCATGAAGAGGCCGCCTTGGAGGCATTGCCTCCGGCGGTCTTTTGGGGGCGTGACTTAGCCCGCCACGCATAGGAGTTCTTCTGGCCCTTCTCCGGCCTGTTGGACGAAGAGGATTGGGGCTTGGCGGAGGGACGAAAGGACCGAAACCTCGATTGTATTTTCCGTTGCGGAGGTCTCTTCGGTTTGGACTGGGGTAAGGAGGAGTCCTTTCCCTTGGATTCCTTAATAATCTCATCCAATCGTTCGCCAAACAACCGGTCGCCAGAAAACGGCAAACCGGTTAAGAACCTCTTGGAAGCCGAGTCTGCCTTCCATTCGCGCAGCCACATGGCCCTGCGGACTGACACAGAATTAGCGGATGCCACCGCTGTACGGCTAGCAGAGTCTAGAACTGCGTTCATGGCGTAGGAAGAAAAAGCTGACGCCTGAGAAGTCAGAGACGCAACCTGCGGGGCAGAATTACGTGTGACCGCATTAATCTCAGCCAGACAAGCTGAGATAGCTTGGAGTGCCCACACGGCTGCAAAAGCCGGGGCAAAAGACGCGCCCGTGGCTTCATAAATGGATTTCACCAAAAGCTCTATCTGCCTGTCAGTGGCATCTTTTAGCGATGAGCCGTCTGCAACCGATACCACAGATCTAGCCGCCAATCTAGAGACTGGAGGATCCACCTTGGGACACTGAGCCCAACCCTTAACTACGTCAGAGGAGAAGTGGTAACGTGTCAGTAAGGCGCTTAGTAAAGCGCTTGTCCGGAACCGCTCTGGGCTTCTAGACAGCATCTCTGAAGTTAGAGTGATCGAAAAATGCACTCCGTGTACGTTTAAGGAACCGACACTGGTGTTTCTCCTGCTGAGAAGTCGACTCCTCTACAGGTGGCGGCGGGGGAGATAGATCTAACACCTGGTTGATGGACGAGATAAGGTCACTGCGTTGAGAAACACGTGATGGTGTCTCCGCAGTGGTGGATGTTGATCTCCCTAAGGTCAACCATCCTTGCTCACATAGTCTTTTACTAGGCAATGTCCCACTAGCCAGATTCCTACTCCACACTGATGAGGGGCAAATACCCCGAAACGGCTGTCTGTGGATGGATACCATGTTTGGCATAGGTGGTCTCCTTGACTGGAGACTGCCCTTCCCGTGGTTGTTCCTTCCCGGTGAAAGACCTGGCTAGTTTCCTGCCAGCGTTGAGAAACATGTGATGGTGTCTCCGCAGGCCTTCTTGCTTTGAATATTTCCCAGGGGGCATTGCTCTAGAATCACTGCGTTGAGAAACACGTGATGGTGTCTCCGCAGTGGTGGATGTTGATCTCCCTAAGGTCAACCATCCTTGCTCACATAGTCTTTTACTAGGCAATGTCCCACTAGCCAGATTCCTACTCCACACTGATGAGGGGCTAATACCCCGAAACGGCTGTCTGTGGATGGATACCATGTTTGGCATAGGTGGTCTCCTTGACTGGAGACTGCCCTTCCCGTGGTTGTTCCTTCCCGGTGAAAGACCTGGCTAGTTTCCTGCCAGCGTTGAGAAACATGTGATGGTGTCTCCGCAGGCCTTCTTGCTTTGAATATTTCCCAGGGGGCATTGCTCTAGAATCACTGCGTTGAGAAACACGTGATGGTGTCTCCGCAGTGGTGGATGTTGATCTCCCTAAGGTCAACCATCCTTTATATATATATATATATATATATATATATTATATATATATATATATATATATATATATATATAGTATCTATTCCGGCGCCATAAGGGGACCAGCACCGGGTGACCGGTGTGGCTTACCGACCGCTAAAAAGCGGCGCATGTGTCCTCCAGATTCCCTGCCTTAGGTCTCCCAGAGTTGTAGAGCTCTTTCCAGGTAATCCTCCACCGACAGAATGCCAAAGAAATGGCTGCCGGAGCTCTCTGGGGAGGAGTGGAGCCGTGGGCGGCGCTAAAAAAGTGCGGGAATCTGGGGTCCCCACAGTGAACAGTGAGGGGGGAGAAACATACAGGATGCTCCGGCCCTCACATCCGACGTCAGGTCGGCAGTCCCACCCTTACCCCTGACAGACAGGCCCGGGGCGGGAGTTTTGCTACTAGGCCGCAATGAAGCCGGGGACTAAATTTAAGACAGCGGCCGACAAACAGGCGCAGTCGGCGCGGACGTCCGCCGGTCTTCACAAATCAGCAGCTGCTGTAGCGTCCGGGATGAAGGCGCTCCATGCACATCCCCCATGGGGACACAGAGTACCTTAGAGATGCAGGGCCCGGTCCCTGAGGATGATTAGACTCCTGTCCAGCAGATTCCCACAGGGGCTGCGGAGGGAGCCCGGTCCCAGTGAATGGATGACCAGTCAGGATCCCACTTCTCCCAGAGCCGCTAAGGGATGGTGAAGGAAAACGGCATGAGGCTCCTGCCTTTGTACCCACAATGGGTACCTCAACCTTAACAGCACCGCCGACTTAGTGGGGTGAGAAGGGAAGACGCCGGGGGCCCCGTGGGGGCCCACTTTTCTTCCACCCGATATAACTAATATGAGAATGCATGAGTGGATGTGTGCCTCCTTCCACACAAAGCATAAAACTGAGGAGCCCGTGATGCACGGGAGGGTGTATAGGCAGAGGAGAGGGGTTACACTTTTTAAAGTGTAATACTTTGTGTGGCCTTCGGAGGCAGAAGCTATACACCCAATTGTCTGGGTCTCCCAATGGAGCGACAAAGAAATTTGTTATTGCCGCCAGAACCCCTAAAATTGATTCCATCTTGAAGAGGCGTGCTGGGAAAGGGGCAATTGTTGATCAAGCCACTCGGTGAGGCAGCACTTATTTAATGACTGAGCGATTGCTTGAACTAAAATAATTTCTTATAGATATGGTGAACCCTCAAGTAACCTTAAATGAAGGTCAATGGACACAGGTGGCTGAATTGAAGGAATTGCTTAATCACCCATTTACCGTGACTAAAAAATTACAAGCTGAGGATTAACTCCAGGAATTTTCATAAGGGAGTGGAAGAACTTGCTATTTTGCCTGTCCCAAAGAGGAGGTTTAATCCCAGATGACATTTCTGCTTCAATGAAACAGAGAGAGACCCAGCTATTGGAAAATAAAATTCTTCTGGCAGCTGTTTATGTGGACCCAAGTCATCGTATACTGCTTGAGGATCAACAGCTTACTAAAGGAAAAGAAGCTCTGACTGAGGTAGCAGTTAGGATGAGCAGCTACAGGACTGCCAGGCGCAAGAGGACTTGGGGCCTCTGACAGTGCTACTGCTGCCATATCTTCATCCTCATCAGATAAGGAGTTTAACTTTGACAAGTATTTGGATGACATGGGAGCAGGCAAAGCATTGCCGCAAGGAAAAAGATTTCACTCCATCTCCTATAGCAAGCAGATTGACCAGATTTCAGTAAAATGTTTCACTTGCTCTCAAAGAAATAGAAAAATGCAACCATTCATCAAAACTGACTGACCTTTATACCCGGAAATTGTAAGACGTTGCCCATGTGGTTACGGCTTTGCCTCCAACCCAAGTTAGTGTAGAGAGGTTGTTCTCTAGCCTGAAAATTATTAGGTCAGATTTGAGGTCATCTGCGCAGGAGGATCTGACGGAAGCAATTCTATTTCTTAGAACAAATTCATAGACTGCACAAATGTTATTTAGTATGTTTTTGTTGGAACATTATATATAACACGATGTAAGTGGCAAAAAAAAAAAGGGCGGCTCCTTTCTCTCGCCTCAGTTTAGTTACAGAGCACAGAGAGGAACACCGAAAACAGGTAAACAGAACAAAAACAACAACAACACATCTGCATAAAAAGGAACGTTGTGCCACGGAAACCAAGAGACCGATAGGTGCAGAAAATTAAAAGTGGAGGGAAGCAGTGTCGCTGTCGTGGCTTCTGGAAAAAATCATTACCGGTAAGTAATTTAAGATTTTTCCCTTCACCACGACAGCGCCACCAGAGAGATTCGGAAGACAACATTAGGGAGGGACCACAGCCTCAAGCACCTGTCTACCAAAGGTCAAATCCATCGTGGCCGACAAATCCAAACGATAGTGACGAAAAAAGCTCATAGGAGAGGACCAGGTTGCAGCCTTACATATCAGATCCAGAGGCACGTCTGCTCGCTCAGCCCAGGAGGTCGCCACAGCCCGGGTGGAATGAGCCGTAACACCCTGCGGGACAGGTTATCTTGAGCTCCACGCACCCTGCGAAAAACGCAGTCCTTCACTGTGGCAGCGCCACAGCCTTTCAGGGTCTCCCATCCTGGGACAGGAAACCAAACTGAGGCGAGAGAGAGGAGCCGCCCTATCTCTCTGGTGGTGCTGTCGTGGTGAAGGGAAAAGCAGTTTAACAAAAACATTCTAAATAAAATAAAATTTAGTATATTGCTTATATTTAAGTGAAACATTTATTGTAGTACAATGTGAACATCAGACATTTATTCATATTCATGATACAATAATCAAGATATTTAGATAAAATATATTTATTGGAATACAACTTTAGAACACAAAACTAATTATAAATATGTAATACAATATGTAATATACAGTAGATTGCATATATATCTTGTGTATATACAGTACAGACCAAAAGTTTGGACACCTTCTCAGAGTTTTCTTTATTTTCAGGACTCAGAAAATTGTAGATTCACATTGAAGGCATCAAAACTATGAATTACAACATGTGGAATGAAAATACTTAAGTGTGAAAGAACTGAAAATATGTCTTATATTCTAGGTTCTTCAATGTAGCCACCTTTTCATTGCTTTCATTACCACTTTGCACACTCTTGGCATTCTCTTGATTAGCTTCAAGAGGTAGTCACCGGAAATGGTCTTCCAACAGTCTTGAAGGAGTTTCCAGAGATGCTTAGCACTTGTTGGCCCTTTTGCCTTCACTCTGCGGTCTGCTCACCCCAAACCATCTCGATTAGGTTCAGGACTGGTGACTGGAGACCAGGTCATCTGGCGTAGCACCCCATCACTATCCTTAGTCAAATAGCCCTTACACAGCCTGGAGGTGTGTTTGGGGTCATTGTCCTGTTGAAAAATAAATGGTCAACAAAACTCAAACCGGATGGAATTGCATTTTGCTGCAAGATGCTGTGATAGCCATGCTGGTTCTGTATGCTTTCAATTTTGAATAAATCCCCAACAGTGTCACCAGAAAAGCACCCCCACACCATCACACCTCCTCCACCATGCTTCACAGTAGGAACAAGGCATATAGTCCATACGTTCACCTTTTCTACAAAGACACAGTGGTTGGATTCAAAGATCTTAAATTTGGACTCATCAGACCAAAGCACAGATTTCCACTGGTCTAATGGACATTCCTTGTGTTCTTTAGCCCAAACAAGTCTCTTCTGCTTGTTGCCTGTCCTTAGCAGTGGTTTCCTAGCAGCTATTTACCATGAAGGCCTGCTGCACAAAGTCTCCTCTTAATAGTTGTTCTAGAGATGAGGTGTGTTTAAACTTTTGGTGTGTGTGTACACACACACACACACACACACACACACACACACACACACACACACACTCTTTTACATAGTGTATTACATTTTTACAATTAGTTTTGTGTTCTAAAGTTGTATTCCAATAAATATATTTTATGTTCTATCTAAATATCTTGATTGTATCATAAAAATGATACAATGTCTAATCACATTGTACTACAATAAATTTTTCACTTTACTATAAGCAATATATGTGGGAGTCTGAGTCGGTGCAAGGGAAATTGAGGAGTCAGAGTCGAAGGTTTGGCTTACCGACTCCACAGCCCTGTTTGCCAATGAGAGCAGATTGGGAAAAGAGGGCACAGACCAAACACCCACCAGATGGCATCCTCTAACAAGTGCAGCTCTGTTGGAAAGTGCTCCAGTTTTGTTTTCCCAAGTAGCTCCCCCCACTCAAAAAACAGGCTTCTTAAGTGGTGTGGTTAAGGCCAAGCCAAAGACCGAATTGGTTTGATTTGAACAGTCATTCTGCTGACAAAGTCCCTTTAAAAACTACTACCGTATTTTTTGGACTATAAGACGCACCGGACTATAAGACACACCCTGGTTTTAGAGGAGGAAAATAGGAAAATAAAATTTTAAGCAAAAAATGTGGTCATGACACACTGTTATGGGGCGAGGATCTGCTGCTGACACTGTTATGGGAGTAATGTCCCCAAATTCTCTACGAAAGGTGCCGCATCCTGGTAATGATCCTCCTGCCTTGTATATACAGTATATGTCCCTCATCCTGCTATATACAGTCATCCTGCCATATGGCCGCATCCTGCTATATACTGGCATATGGCCGCATCCTGCTATATACTGGCATATGGCCGCATCCTGCTATATAACCCATCATGGCAGACGACCCCATCCTGCTCAGACGACCCCATCCTGCTCAGACGACCCCATCCTGCTCATATTATACCCCCATCCTGGTGTATGACCGCATCCTGTGGCACATAAAAAAAAATAAACGTTCATACTCACCTCAGCTCACCTCACTCCCTGCAGCATCGCTCGTCCTCCGGTCTGTGTCAGCGGCAGCGCCGCTGAGTGGTGCCGTCCCCGTTACCCTCCTGCATCGCGATCATCTCCTGTGTCTGCCGGTGGCGGCTGCGTGTGGACACGTGCGCACAGCGATGACGTCATCGCTGTGCGCGCCGCTAGTCTCCACCCAGCCGACGGCACAGGAGATGATTGCGATACAGCAAGGTAACGAGGATGGCTCCACTCAGCAGCGCTGCCGCTGACACAGACGGGAGAACGAGCGATGCTGCAGGGGAACGGTCAGTACTGTACACTGATTCACTGCTCCCCGCGCTGATGATGATGCGCGGGGGGGGCAGTGAATACAGCCGCACATGATCACTCCAGGCCGTAGTTGCCAGGGGTGATCATGCGGGCCGGCTGTTTATCCCCCGCCCACCTGTCAGTGCCTGCTTCAGCGCTGAGGGATGATGGGCGGGGGATGGGCGTGCATATTAAATGAGCGGATCCACGTGGTCACGGCAGGCTGCTACAGCCTGCTCGTACCCCCGATGACCCGCTGTACCGCAGCACCCTCATTCCCCGCAGCCACATTCAGACCATAAGACACACCCCCCACTTTCCCCCAACATTTGGGGGGAAAAAAGTGCGTCTTATGGTCCGAAAAATACGGTAGTTTCCGGTCGCTGCCTCTAGAGTGCGGTAAATGCATGCCATGTTCTCCAATTTGGCAGATTTAGCAATGCCAATGGGCTGGTACACGATCAGTTCAATACCCTATTTAGACAGACCGTCCATGCTTTAGATGTGCAATGATCAGTAAAGGAGCACAGGCTGTCAGTTTTGAGAAGCACAACTTTATTCCAATTCTAATTAACATAGGGAAAGCAAGGTTTGTCTTTTTTATAAAACTCATAAGTGAATAGCATACAGGGTGGGTTAGGCAGGGAATTTGGGCAAACAGGTATGAATGCAGCCAGATTGCATAGCATAGGGAATCTGAGAGGTTCCCTTTAAAGATTATGTTATCCCAAATGCTGGAGCCATTCAAAAGAAAATGGGATTCAAGTATTGTCCTGCTGAATAGCTGTATTGTCATAACCTTCCTAGATAAGGAGTGCCAACGCAGATCATGTTAGAGTGCAAGAAGGCTGTAGATTTGAACCACCCCTAATTAGTGGTTAATTAAAAGCATGAATTTTTATGACAATATGGCTACAAGAGGGCCTTTATCTGACCCATCAGAAAGTTGGCCACAGTAAACAATCAAAACTATGCTTTCATTTTATAAATAGCTGTGAAAGCTGCTTTGATTGGTTGATATTTATCTGGAACACCCAAAGAATTGTTAGGTGGGCAGATAGATAAGTACTGTATTTTTCGCTTTATAAGGCGCACTTTTGTTCCCCCAAATTTTGGGGGAAAGGGGGGGCATCTTATAAACCAACCATATGGGGGGGGGGGGGGTGTACAAAAAATATATATATATTATATATATATATTTTTTGTATTTATATATTCATATATTCATTATACACACTGCAGGGGGGCATATTATATCTTCCTGTGCTCCCTTTGATTGCACCTCCCCTGTGTTAGATATGGCCCCCATACTGCTGCTCATAGTAAAATAAAAAAAAGCTTTACTTACCTCCAGTGCTGATCTCCTGGTCTCCTGCTGTGATAAGGCACACAGATGATATCACTCTGCCGTGCCGATCACATGACCGGCAGCAAGAACCAGGAAGTGGAGGAGCTCAACCCCACGGAGTGAGTGAGAGACAGGGATTACAGCGCTGAGAAGGTAAGGAAAGTGTGTTTTATTTTATTATGGGCAGCAGTATGGTGGGCATATCTAACACAGGGGAGATGTGCCATCTATAGGGGCCATGGGCAGCACATGGGGACATCCCAGCACAAGGGGGCTATATTCAATATAAGGGTGCCATATCCAGATTAAGTGGGGCTAATTTTAGGATGGGGGGGCTATGAGAGACATATACCCTACATGATTTGTTAGATTGACACTGGCATTATAAGATGGACCCCATTTAACATTTAAAAAAAAATTCTCTTTTCCTTCACCAAATTTGGGGATGCATCTTATAATCAGGTGCGTCTCAAAGCGAAATCAAAATGACAAAACAATCACCGATTTCGGGGCGACCAGCCAGAGAAGAAAAAAAAAAACCACACACTGCCGGCAGCCAGCAAAGGAGCACAGTGAAATTCTAGATGCATTGCTCAGTGGGAAGTATGCAAGTCAAAAAAAAAAAAAAAAAAAAGTCTGTGGAGCCTGTTAGGAGTCTCGACACAGAAAATAGCCAGATATCCCTCTGGGAAGGACCTAGCCGAGGAGTGGCTCTTTAGGAGACGACCATATTAAGTGGCCCTTTTAGTCAATATCCAACTCTTTGACAAGTTTAAAGATCTGACAAGGGAAATACCAAGGCCAGGTATCCATCCACAGACAGCTGTTTCGGGGGTATTTCCCCTCAGTGTGGAGTAGGATTCTGGCTAGGTGGGAGCAATGCCTAGTAGACCAGCAAGACAAAACAATAACTGATCTCAGGGTATACCGATATCTTTAAACTCAAAGAGTTGGATATTTACTAAAAGGGCCACTTAATATGGTGCTTATAGCGGTCTCCTAAAAAGAGCTACCCCTTGGCTAGGTCCTTCCCGGAGGGATATCTGGCTAGTTTCTGTGTCGAGACTCCTAACAGGCTCCACTGACCTTTTTTGATTTGGTACTCAATGAGTGCAAACAATGATGCTCAAGTGCTCATTACTCGAATTTGACTGGTCTGCTGCTTGGCAGGCTCAACTCAAGTAATGAGAATAATGGAAGTCAATGATTTGCTAGTTTGGGATGGCAGGGTTTTTTGGGACAGAACTTCTGAAAACTTGACCCTCAGTGAGCCAGTCCAGGGAGATTACAAAACAGCACTCATTGGGGGTCTGCTCACATGCAGTCAAACAAGACTGTTTTGTGTTCTCCATTTCATGAGCAACATCTGAGCTCCCACAATACTTGGCTGAGCACTGCAATACTCAAATACTGAGCAGTGGAGACGATGCTTGCTCATAGTTATAGGCCTTTACACAGGGTGGTGGGACAGAAATTTTTAGTAAGTACTGCCATACCAATGTCTCTTCCTGTCAGCACTGCAAGTGTTAATAAATCACAGTATATTAAAGCCAGCCACTGTACACAGCTGAGATTAAGAAAGCAGGGAGCCAGAAGGTGGGTGCTTGAGGGAAATGTAGCTTACAGTGGACACATGGTCAGCACTGAAGGACCACACACTGAGCAGAGCAAGGGGAAAAAAATGGGAGCCAAAGAGAAGGGAATGTAGTCATTAACTTACATGGCAACAAGGAGTTAAAAAAAAAAAAAACAATCGTGAGACACCCCACTATTAGAGAAATGGATGGAAGCATAAATACAAAGTATGGAAGTCCAAATAAACAATGACGAAGTTGTGGAAGGGGCTTCCTCCTGACCCTTATGTGGCCTGTTCTTCACCCTACTAGCCATTTGGATGATTTAGTGAAAATTAAGATGCTAATATTTAGGCTTCATCCATTTCTCTATGATATTTAAGATAATTCAACTCAGTATAGGCAAGTCACTTGTTTGCTTCATGCATTCTCCTTTCTGGCTTTAGTTTCTCTATAACTGTCTCTGCCCAGTGAAGTAATTGTAATAGTTCACAATAGTGGCCCAGTATGCACATAACCTGTGGACATCAGATATGGTAACAATTGCTTTGGTCATTAATGGCTTTATGTACAGCCTGAGTATCAGTGTAGGTGCCTTTAAGATACGACGTGCACCATTAGTTAACAAGGTTATTTTTCTTGTGCCTTGGATTTAACCCCTTCAGCCCCCAGCCTGTTTTCACCTTAAAGACCCGGCCATTTTTTACATTTCTGACCAGTGTCACTTTGAGGTTATAACTCTGGAACGCTTCAACGGATCCTGGCGATTCTGAGATTGTTTTTTCGTGACATATTGTACTTCATGTCAATGGTAAATTTAGGCCGATAGTTTTTGCGTTTATGTGTGAAAAGTTTGGAAATTTGGCGAACATTTTGAAAATTTCGCAATTTTCAAAATTTGAAATTTTATGCCCATAAATCTGAGATATGTCACAAAATAGTTACTATGTAACATTTCCCACTTGTCTACTTTACACCAGCGCAATTTTCGAAACAAAATTTTTTTCCGTTAGGAAGTTAGAAGGGGTCAAAGTTCATCAGCAATTTTTCATTTTTCAAACAAATTTTACAAAAAAAATTTTTTAGGTACCACATCACATTTGGAGTGACTTTGAGAGGCCTAGGTGACAGAAAATACCCAAAAGTGACCCCATTCTAAAATCTGCACCCCTCACTGCTCAAAACTACATCCAAGAAGTTTATTAACCCTTTAGGCGCTTTACAGCAACCAAAGCAATGTGGAAGGGGAAAAAATGAAAATTTTACTTTTTACACAAAAATGTAACTTTAGCCATAAAATTTAGCATTTTCACAAGGGTAATCAGGAAAAATGCACCATAAAATTGTGCAATTTCTCCTGAGTACACCGATATCTCATATGTGGGGAAATCAATTGTTTTGGCGCACGGCAAGGCTCGGAAGAGAAGGAGCATCATTTGAATTTTTGAAAGCAAAATTGTCTGGAATAATTAGCAGATGTGATGTTGCGTTTGGAGACCCCCTGAGGTTCCTAAACAATGGAGCTCCCCCACAAGTGACCCCATTTTGGAAACTAGACCCCTCATGGAATTTATCTAGATGTTTATTGAGCACTTTGAACCTCTGGGGGCTTCACAAAAGTTAATAACTTTGAGCAATGAAAATAAAAAAAAAAAAAATTACCACGAAATTGTTACTTCAACCAGGTAGCTTTTTTTTCCACAAGGGTATCAGGAAAAATTGCAACATAAAATGTATTGTGCATTTTCTCCTGAGTACACAGATACCTCATATGTGGTGGAAATCAAGTGTTTGGGCGTACAGCAGGGCTCGGAAGGCAAGGTGCGACAATTGACTTTTCAAACACAAAATTGTCTGGAATAGTTAGTGGATGCCATGTTGTGTTTGGAAGCCCCCTGAGGTGCCTAAACAATGGAGCTCCCCCACAAGTGACCCCATTTTGGAAACTAGACCCCTCATTGAATTTATCTAGATGTTTACTGAACACTTTGAACCCCTGGAGGCTTCACAAAAGTTAAGAACGTTCAGCTGTGAAAATGTATATATTTTTTTTTTTACCATGAAATTGTTATTTCAACCAGGTAGCTTTTTTTTCCACAAGGGTATCAGGAAAAAAAATGCACCATACAATGTATTGTGCAATTTCTCCTGAGTACACAGATACCTAAATATGTGGTGGAAAGTAATTGTCTGGGCACACATCAGGGCTCAGAAGAGAAGGAGCGCCATTTCACAGCAAAATTGGTTGGAATTATTAGCGTACGCCATGTTGCGTTTGGAGACCCCCTGAGGTGCCTAAACAATGGAGCTCCCCCACAAGTGACCTCATTTTGGAAACTAAACCCCCATGGCATAAATCTACATGGGTAATGAGCACTTTGAACCCTCACATGCTTCATACATTGAGGCATACAAACAAAAAAGTACTTTTTTTTTTTCCACAAAATGTTATTTTAGGCTCCATTTTTTAATTTGTACAGGGGTAACAGGATAAAGTGGACCGCAAAATTTGTTGGGCAATTTGTTCTGAGTACGCTGATACCTCATATGTGGCAGAAAAACACTGTTTGGGCGCACGGCAGAGCTCCAGAGGAAAAGAGCGTCATTTGACTTTTTAAATGGAAAATTAGTTGGAATAGTTAGCCGCACCATGTCGCGTTTGGAGATCCCCCTGATATGCCCAAACAGTGGAGCTCCCCCACATGTGACCCCATGTTGGAAACTAGACCCCCCCCAATACAAAGAAATATTAGTTTGGCATAATAAAAAAAAATACAGACGTCAGTAAAAAAAAAAAAAAAAAAAAAAAAAAAAAAAAAAAAAAAAAAATATATGCACCTGCAACTGACACTAAGGCAAGTGCCACACGTGAGAGCAATGCACAAATCTCGCATCGCATCACCCGACACAGCCGCACACTTCTGTCTGGAAGAGAGCGACCGTGCCGGATGATGCGGTGTGAGACTCGAGCATCGCTCTCATGTGTGGCACTGGGCTGACCCTCACAATATTCAGTAAAAAATACTGTAGTTGATTACTACAGTATAATTTTACTGGCCCTAAACTAAGTTTATTTGTATTTCTTAGTTTACAGAAAAAAAAAAAAAAAATTAGGACGAACGCACAGATGTACTACAAAAAGGGGGGGGGGGGGGGGGGGGACTAGGTGGGATGGAAAAAAGATGGATGGAGGATAGAAGAGGGTGCAACGGATGCAGGAGCGGCGGAGGATGGGTGAGGGGGCACGGCGGAGGATGGGAGGGCGTGGCGGATGGAGGAGCGGTGGAGGATGGGTGAGGGCACAACGGATGCAGGAGTGGCGGAGGAAGGGGGGGCAAGGGGAAGGGTGGAAGGGGAGTGGGAGGTGAGATTGGGGATAGCTACCTTACAGAATGGATCTAGGCAGCAGGATTGCAGCAGATCCGGGAGGGGGGGGGGGGAGGTGGCAGATGCTGGGGCGGCGGAGCGGCAGATGCTGGGGCGGCGGAGCGGCAGATGCTGGGGCGGCGGAGCGGCAGATGCTGGGGCGGCGGAGCGGCAGATGCTGGGGCGGCGGAGCGGCAGATGCTGGGGCGGCGGAGCGGCAGATGCTGGGGCGGCGGAGCGGCAGATGCTGGGGCGGCGGAGCGGCAGATGCTGGGGCGGCGGAGCGGCAGATGCTGGGGCGGCGGAGCGGCAGATGCTGGGGCGGCGGAGCAGTGACTGATGGGGAGAGGGGAGCAGCAGATGCTGGGCGGTGGAGCAGCAGATGGGGCGAGAGCAGTGACTGATGGGGGAGGGGAGTGGCAGATGCTGGGCGGTGGAGCAGCAGATGGGGCGAGAGCAGTGACTGATGGGGAGAGGGGAGCGGCAGATGCTGGGGCGGTGGAGCGGCTGATGGGGAGAGTGCAGCGGCCGCCGTGACGCTCTCCTCCCGCTGCGCCACCCCCTGCATCTGACGCCGCTTGCTCTTACTGCTGAGTAGCGGCGTCACATGCAGGGGGAGAGTAGCGGCGTCAGATGCAGGGGCGCAGTGGGAGAGCAGGGGCGAAGCACATGGAGCAGGGCAGCGGTGGATCGGGGGCTGTGACTCACAGATGGGCGCCCGCAGGGATCGATCTCCTCAGATTCCACGGAGGGAGAAGCTAAGGAGAGTGATCTCCTACAGCGAGCTCACCCGGTTCCAGAGGCACGGTGCTGCTTGGAGAAATCGGTCACAAGGCCGATCTCTCCAATCAGAGCTGGGGGCGGGTGCAGTAAAGCTCACTGAGCTCCAGCCAATGGCCAGTGCTGCAGCTGCACTGACATAGCTGGATTTCAATGCTTCAGCCATTTTCAATGGCTGAAACATAACACTGGCTGTGATTGGCTGACTAACGCCGTTCAGCCAATCACAGCCTCCGTAGGTCCGGGAAGGAGACACCACCCCTCCTGAGGTCAGGTACAAGTCCTCTCCTTCCCGAATCTACAGTTTTTTTAAAACCGATCGCGGTGCCCGGTGCCGCGATTCCGCCATGACGGATCTAGCCGTCATGGGTCTTTAAGTACCAGGGCACCATGACGGCTAGATCCGTCAAAGGTCGTGAAGGGGTTAAAGCTACATAATCTAAAGATGCATTAATTTACCAAAACAAGTCATTGATAAATGTGGTTCAATTTTAGATAGTAGACTGCTGCCTGGAAATTAGACCACATCAGAAACGTCCTAGGTGCTTGTGCTGTAAACCATCTGATGTCTTAAAGATATTGCATTGTATAGCTCCAATTGGTTTGGCCTGGTTACAGTTTCATAACCACATGAAAAATTACTCCGTATGGTTCCAATCCTTGGACTGGAGGGGCCACGATTTGTCTACATCCCAAAACAAACTCCAACATTGATTCGTTTAAATACAAAATTTTATTCCAGTGTTCAGATTGGATGATTGGACATGTTTAGTGCAATGATACACAAATGTAAGAGGAATTAACGCATCAGGTTTCTCACAGCCGAGACTGCTGCTTTTTCCACATCAGATCCCAACGCAGGCTTCCACGACTACACTGTGCTCCAGAGTTTAGACACACATGGCCATATGGACAGCAGTGCACTCTATCAGGACAGCACACCCCCTGCAAAGAAAAAAGTGCCCACATCATAAGGTACAGCTAATATGATCGCCAAGATTGCAGTAATGCCAAAGTCCACATACTTACAGAAGGGTAAGGGCAGCATGACCAAGCTCCATAAACTCCTCTACAACAAGTCTGACCATCATAGCAAGCATAACTTGCGTCACACCACACATAGTCCAATGGTTTGATTGGAGCAGCCTTTTTGAGGGAGCCAGATGGTTTATTGCAACTGCCTGTTGCCACATCACAGGTGTAACCAGAAGGACAACAGTGGAGGTGGTCTGAACAGCACACAGCCTTACAAGGGTGAGAAGAGACAAAGGTCAATGGGTGCAGCACAAAGAGGCGGCCAGAACATGAACCAACACAGCCTGCACATAGGTGGCAAGTGCTGAAGAACAGATGGGCTTATTTAGGACTCCTTAATAAGGTAGACAAGAAGCCTCAAGCTGTAATAGTGAACAGACAAGACTAACAGACTAAGGGAGATTAAAACTCCTGCCCCCGCAGGCTAGTAGTGTCAGCACAGGTCAAAGTAGAAGATTATATTATAGAGCAAGAAAGATTAATGATAGAAAGTGCAAGAATATCAGAAGGTGTGTATATATGTGTAATGGCTAAACACCCGATCACCTCACCTGCATAGTGGTCAATGTATGCAATATTTCAGGGGCTCTAGGTAAGAAATAGGCATAGAAAGGTGCTGGGGATCTTAGCTACATTTACCAATGAATGTCTGGTCATTTACTATTTAGCAACATGCTCCAAGAATACATGCTGGCTGGAATGGTTGCTCACCTCCTCCAGAGGGCAGCATGCCCATCCTCCACCCTCTGTATGGCAGCATGTGGTCCCCTGGGCACAGCTGTGAGTCTTATCACACTTGACCTCAGGGGCATATACACTGATCTTGCCAGGCCTTGGGGTTGAGAACTGACCCAACACACAAGTAGCCTGCTCATCACATGTCAACCCATTGGGGCAACAGGTGGCCTATTTAGGGGAAAGACACTTGTGAAGAACAGAAATGGCAGAAGAGAAACAGAAGCAGAGGTTAGTCAGTGTGGGGGCAGGTTATTACACAACACGACATGATACCTGCTCATAGAGGCAGCAGCCCCATTCCCCAGATGCAAGTCGGCAACAAGTGGTTTCATCAGGACAAGCAGTTTGATCACCACATTTGACGTTGGTACCTACGAGGGTAGAAGCTTGCTAGTGACTAGTGCACATAATCAGTAAGCCCTGCACTGTCAATCTGCATGGTTCTACAGGTGCTATTGGTGTTTGTCACCTAATCATTAGGCTTTTTTGCCATAGGAAATAAAAAATGCAACAGAAACTGGTTAATGCCCCCTAAGTGCCACTTAGTGGGCAGACAAGATTCAGCTTCTTTGATTACATGTTAAATCGTAAAGTAGACTTACTTTTCTCTTTAATTGCTGGAATCTTCTCAGACCAAGGAATGGACAGACCCTCTAGCTGGCATTGCCCCTGGACACAGGTGAACCCATTAGGACAGCAGTGCTCATGATCGTCACAACATACAGCCTAGGAAGGGGAAAAAAAACAATTATATAACACACACACACTTCTAATAGTTTAACATCTGTGCAAAGATAATGGCACCAACCTGTTCATAAGGACAACAGCCCCATTCACCAGAGGCCAAGCGGCAGCAGGTGGCAGTGCCAGGGCAGGAGGCTGTATCGTCACATTTAACAGTGGCTGTAGAGGTAAGAAAATCAAAAGGTGGCCATTAGGAATATAGTTGATCCGTACAATTGGAGTAGGATAATTCTCAGTAATTACCAAACTAATTTTAAGGCTAGTTTTGACATTTTTACCAAAATCTGGTGTGAGGGGTAGATGTCCTGGGACTATAGAACATGAAAACAAGGGATCACTGCATTAATTTGGATACCAGACTTGCCTTCCTCTTTAATTGCTGGAATTTTCTCTGACCAAGGTATGGACAGCGCCTTTTGCTGACACTGCCCCTGGACACAGGTGAACCCATTAGGACAGCAGTGCTCATGATCATCACAGCATACGGCCTAGGAGGTGCGGGGAATAAAAAAGGAAAATATAAAGAATCTGTACAATAGCAATTTCTTTACCATACAGTAACCCAGATACTGGTACAAACCTGTTCATAAGGACAACAGCCCCATTCTCCAGAGGCCAAGCGGCAGCAGGTGGCAGTGCCAGGGCAGGAGGCTGTATCGTCACATTTAACAGTGGCTGTGGAAGAGAAAAAAGCCAAAATAATGGAAATGCCTAGTATTCTAGTTTAAGTATCTCCAGCTATTAGTCACTAGGATGACTCCAATAGAAGACATTTTAAGATGTATTTTGACATTTAATGACCTTTAGGTGTATGACCGTTCACCTTCAAGAACAAAGTGTACACAGTTATAATTTAATTGAAAACCCAAACTTGCCTTCTTCCTTAATTGCCGCAGTCTTCACAGACCAAGGAATGGACAGTTCCTTTTGCTGACATTGCCCCTGGACACAGGTGAACCCATTGGGACAGCAGTGCTCATGGTCATCACAGCATACGGCCTAGAATGAAAAATATTCCAAATATTTCAGTGATTTCCCTAAACTCACCTTTCCAAAAAAAAAAAAAAAAAGTACTGGTACAAACCTGCGCATAAGGACAGCAGCCCCATTCTCCAGAGGCCAAGCGGCAGCAGGTGGCAGTGCCAGGGCAGGAGGCCGTATCGTCACATTTAACAGTGGCTGTGAAAAGGAAAAAAAAAAGAAAAGCCATTAGGCACCTAATCTGATCCCCATTGTAGAGTAGGCCATTTGTCAGTAATAAGCTATACTGTGGTGTTTTTATTAAGCTGTCAATAACATTGAGGTAATATTTCAAGTAGACAAATTAAAAACATTATAAAGAAAATACAAAAAAGGATAAAGGGAAATAGTGCCCAAGAGGTAAAGAAGTTCTAATTGGTGACAGAGGGTTCATTAAGAGCTATCAGATGCTCGCAGGCGCAGGGGTGCGGCAGCAAAGCGTATGGCCACCATACTCTGCACAGGGTGACTAGACTCACATTTATCTACTTTGTTAGATAATATAGCCGACAGTTTCTCAATCATACCAGGATACTAGCAGACATGCAGAAAAGAACCTCTGTGCAAGAACAGCATATTGGCCCTTTTCAGGCTAATAAGTCAACAAAATTCATAATGCCACCTGTTTTTCGAAGTAGAAATGCCCCCCCCCCCTGCCCCCCCAACCTCTTGGGACCCTGTACCAATGTTATGTGCACCTCTATTGATCATTCTCTCACTTCGATGAGGTCTAAACCTGGTTTTCGCCAAGTTGAAGAAAATGGTCTGCTCAGGGTCAGGAAGATAAAGGAAATGAGAGCATGGGAATATTTAGAAATATTGGAGACACTTCGCAAAGTTTGTGTGGTTTATCTTTGGACTGGGGCCTGTGACTGAATATAGGAAAAGAGACTAATCCAGAGCCTATGCACTTTCGGGCAAAGACACCTAGTGATACATGTCACCCTCAGATCGTCAGCATCTGAGGTTCTTGAGTAATTCGTAATGTTGAGCGAGCGTGCTCACCGTTAATCGAGTATTTGGATGCTGCAACGCGACTCAAATACTGAGTATAATAGAAGTCAAAAGGAAACAAGCATTTTTTCAGACTCTGATGCTCAAGGCTCAATCAAATAAGCAGTGGTGAGCATGCTCACTCATCGCTAGTAATTAGGAATGGCTTTGGCTGGAGTCAAGTACAATCTCATTACTTTGTAGTTGGTTTCCAGTAGATTAGGAGGACCATATCCGAGTCCAACTGCTGGGAGCTCACATATTGCAAATCATGAAATTACCTTTTTGCTAAATAAGAGGTATTTGGGAAACATTTCACAGATTACACCTATAAGAGTGGGATATTACCAAGTTTGAGAGATTTACATTGGGCAGGAGGTAGTGTCTAAGGTCAGTAGATGGCACCTCGAAGGTTAGCCAGAGAGGTTTAGAGGAAGTATGGTATACGGATAATTGGGCCAGTTAATCTGCCTGGCAATATCTACAGAGTAATTTTTAGGAGTTTGACAGGTCACTAACATTTAGGGAGTCTAATGCGACTACAGACGTCAAGAACAAGGATCCACTGCATTGTTTTATTTGGAAACTAGACTTGCCTTCCTCCTTAATTGCCGCAGCCTTCACAGACCAAGGGATGGACAGTGCCTTTTGCTGACATTGCCCCTGGATACAGGTGAACCCATTGGGACAACAGTGCTCATGGTCATCACAGCACACGGCCTAGAAAGAAATGATCAAATGTTTCATTGTGATTCTTTAAATTCCCTACCATTCCTCCAAAAGTTACTGGTACAAACCTGCGCATAAGGACAACAACCCCATTCTCCAGAGGCCAAGCGGCAGCAGGTGGCCGTGCCAGGGCAGGAGGCTGTATCGTCACATTTAACAGTGGCTGTAGAGGTAAGAAAATCATAAGTCATTAGCATTAGGCATCCCTAATACTTGAGTAGGACAAGGTGAGCAACAACCTATATTTTAAAGGAGTGTTTTGACTTATCACTGACATCTTTTAGAGCAGGGGTCTCAAACACGCGGCCCGCGGGCGGCCCCTCAGGGTACTTAGTGCGGCCCCCAGGCCCGTGCCCCTGGTCACTATCGCGGCAGGGGCCGCAGCCACTGTCTGCACTTTATGTCAGATGAATGTGTTGCAGGCGCTCCGCTCTCGCGCCGGCCATACAATCATCTCACATAAATCACTGACAGTGACACTGCAGCTGCCGCGATGGTGACCAGGGGCACGGGCCTGGGGGCCGCACAAAGCAGAGATGAGGCAACAGAGGGAGCGCGGGACAGGTGAGAAGAAGACTGAGTGAGTGCGTGAGTGTGTGTGTGGTGGACGTTAACCCCTTAGCGACCTATGATTTAATGGGTACGTCATAGCTCCCTGGTACTTAAGGACCCATGCCGTACCCAGTACGTCATGGCGAAATCGCAGCCCCGGAGGCTGCGATCACTGCAGATACCTTAGATTCGGGGAGGGAGGGGTGGTGTCTCCTCCCCGGACCTACGGAGGCTGTGATTGGCTGACAAACGCTCTCAGCCAATCACAGCCACTAATGTTTCAGCCATCGAAAATCGCTGAAACATTGAAATCCAGCCAAGATCAGGGCAGCTATAGCCCTGATCATTGGCTGGAGATGGGTGACCTCTTTCACCCACCCCCAGCTCTGATTGGAGACCGACCTTGTGACCGATCTCTCCAGTCACTGTGGATCTGGTGCCGGAGACTGCCCCCCCCCTCAGCTTCACTCCGGCGTCTGACTGTGGAAGGTGAGGTGAGCTGCTGATCCATTACTGGATGGGGACAAAGTGCGCACATTACTATGAGATGGGGATAAGGCTGGGGACATTACAAGGATGGGCACAATACTATTGGATGGGGACATTATTACTATAGGATCGGGACTAGGATGGGCACATGACTATAGAATGGGGACAAGGTGGGCACATTACTGTAGGATAGGGACATTACTACAAAGGGGACAAGGATGGGAAATATTACTATAGAATAGGGATAATGCTGGGGACATTAGTATAGGGTGGGGACAAGGTTGGCACATTACTAAAGGATGGGCACATTACTATAGGATGGGGACATTGCTACAAGGGGACAAGGATGGACACATTACTTTAGGATGGGGATAAGGATGAGCACATTACTGTGGGATGGGGACTAGGATGGGGTACATTACTACAAGGGGACAAGGATGAGCACATTACTGTGGGATGGGGCACAATACTACAAGGGGACAAGGATGGGCACGTTACAACAATATGGGGAACATTACTAAAAGGTTGGTCAAAATTTCTATATGGTGCTAATTGTAAGACTGTTACAAGAAAGGAATAAAATATTAAAAAAAAAAAAAAAAAAAAGTGTTTATATTTAAACAAAGAATGTGTGCGTTTGCTATAATGAACAAGTGAAAATGTTCAAAATCAGTGATCCCAAGGTGTGTAAAAAAATAATAAAATATATATGGTACCAATAAAAATGTCACTTTGTCCTGCAAAGAAAGCGGCCCCCCAATTTAATTTTTCCTCTGTGCGGCCCATACACCCAGCCGAGTTTGAGACCCCTGTTTTAGAGGGTGGAGGGTTGGTTCAGTGACTACACATTCAAGAACAGAGTGTCCACTGCATTGTTTTATTTACAACCCAGACTTGCCTTCCTCAATTGCTGCAGTCTTCACAGCCCAAGGAATGGATAGTTCTTTTTGCTGACATTGCCCCTGGATACAGGTGAACCCATTGGGACAGCAGTGCTCATGGTCATCACAGCACACGGCCTAGAAAGAAAACGAATATTTTAAATATAATATTTCTCCAATCTCCCCTCTCAAAAAGCTACTGGTACAAACCTGTGCATAAGGACAGCAACCCCATTCTCCAGAGGCCAAGCGGCAGCAGGTGGCAGTGCCAGGGCAGGAGGCTGTATCGTCACATTTAACAGTGGCTGTGGAGGGAGGCAAAAAAAAAAAAAAAAAAAAGTCATTGATGGCAAACTCATTGTACTTTAATTAGGCATCAGTAGCCAATCACCACTAATTTGGATGGGACATTCAGTTTTGACTCCAAAACCAGGCTCGTGTTAATATATTAACCTGGCATTGAGAAATCACTTGTAGAATTTTGCACATATTTCAAGAAAACATGGAGCAGTTGCAAAGTTAAAATCCATCTGCAGTAATGGGAAGATATCCAACATCTGGACTTCAAAGAATTTGGTTACAAACCCACCTACAACAGTTTCTGAAAATTATTTTTTATTTATTTTTTTTAAACACCTTGGTATTCTAAGTCTACAGACGTTGGGAGTTTTAGTGAAAAGTCATTTTGAACACCAATGTCCATTACATGCCATCACACTGATCTAGTGCAACATTCAGTGGTTTTCTTTACCTTCCTCACGTAAAGTTGCGATCTTGCTGTACATTGGGATCTCAAAGTTTACATTCACGCACTTTTTATGAGGAACATCACAGGTGGTCCCAGAAGGACAGCAGTGGAGAAAGTCACTACAGCACACGGCCTGCAATACAGTCACAGGGCTCAGCAAAGTGAGAATTCATCATCATGCACAACTTAGCAGTTGCCCCAATTATACTTACAGATAAGAATGGGCAGCATCCATAACGCTTATCCTCTGTTGGGCAGCAGGTTGTTCCATCAGGGCAAGAAGATCCATCAAGGCAATTTACTTCCCGGACAATTTCTGTGAAGTCAATGAAAACATGTGGGGCATTCAAGAGATTAGAAAGGTCACTATCTAGTCCATACTGAAGTGGAAACACTTTGTGCAGCACCAATACAATTCAGTGCCGAGACCTTCAGGCTGCCCCTACATTGCAGGGTTTAACCGCCCCGTCTGGAATTGTATTCAGCGCTCCCACATGTAATCCCTTCACGCCATGGCCTTGTTCTGTCACCCCACCCACCCCCACTACCACCATTCTTCCAAGAGCCATATCCATTTTTGTCAATATATCTGTATGAGGGCCTATTGACACCATTTTACCATATAGTGTATGGAGAAAAAAAAAAAAAAAAATTAAAGTTGGTGAAAGTGCAATTACACAATTGTTTTGTTTTTACAATGTTCACTATATGGTAAAACTGATCTGGAAGTATGAGTCTCCAGGTCAGTATGAATACACAAGTTGTGAGGAGGGGGGAGAAAAAAAAAAAAGCTGTTAAAAACCACAGATCTGAACCCTTCATAGGGAATCAGTTTAGTCAATATAACAGTGCCATTATGGCCATGCCATTACTTTTTAGTGCTGGCTGCTTTTCATTAAAGAATCTGTTCTTTTAATATTCATAAGTCCATATTCAGTGAAGATGGAGTTTCACATTGCTGAAATTCTATATAGCTAGAGGATGTGACCACCAGTTCATGATTTGGCCCCTCTTCCATGGGTTGTGCTCCTTTGTGCGCTGCACTAGAATTGCTGCTCCCGTCAGTGACTGATGTAGCATTTCTGACGTACAGAATGCTGACTGAACTGACGTGTAGGTGTGGCCATGCCCCCCATCCCTCCCATTTTGGCAGAGATTAGTCAAATGGAGGTGAAAATGTCAGAAGTTGCATAGTTTTACAACTTTAAAAAGCTTTTACGCAACTTTTCTAGTGTAAAAGCTTTGTTGAATCAGCACCTCTGACTCAAGCCACTTCCCTCAAGTCTGGACACCAGATGTGTACTCAACTTGCTAGTAGAAGAAAATCAAAGCGACAAGTCAGACTGAATAAACACTAACCAGCACTGGTCAGCTTCACCCTGGCCGGAACCTTCTTCAGCAGAGGAACATCCCCGTTTTCAGATACACATTTGCCATGTGCCAAGTCACATACTGTAGCATGTGGGCAGCAGTGTAGGTGATCATTACAGCATGTTGCCTACAGATATAAGGTGACAGTCAAGCATCCATGTCAGAAGAAAGAAGCTTGGAAGGAATTGTACAGTGGGGTTTATTTTATATACTGGACCTGTTCACAAGCTGTCTGCTATGAATCCACATTTAAAAGAGGTTGTCCACTACTTGAACGTTGATGGCCCATCCTTAGGCTAGGTCATCAATGTCTGATCATCTGCTCTACCAGCGGCGGCAGCAGCAGGCAAAGCGCAGTTCCAAAGCAGCTCCGGAACTGAGCATTTCCGGCCACCACAGCAGGTAATCAGTGGGGGCGCCAGGTGTCAGACCCTGCTGACCTATCCAAAAGGTTAGACCATCAATGCTCAAGTACAGGACAACCTTTAAGTCACTGAAGCCAAGATAAAGTAACAGCTACAAGGCATGGGCACAATATATCAAGACATTCTAATACTTAACAACCCTTTCAAATGATATCTGTCACCTAAAAATCATGCAGCACTAAAGGCTACATTATAATTCAGCAGTGTTAAGGGTTCTGCTTAAAATCAGTCAAAGCTGAAGCAGTCAGGAATAGTCAGTATGTAGACTATGGCCTTCCGTGAAAAGGACTTTACATTCTGCAAGCTGAAGGCTCAACAAAAATAGTGGTGTCTCCTCACCTGTGGTATAGGGCAGCAAGCCCAGGTTTGGTCAGCCATTTGACAGCAAGTTGCATCATTAGGACATTCTGATTTTTTATCAGGACAAGTTACAGCTGACAGATTTGAGGCTGAAAGAGGCAGAACATAATGAGCTGGAACAGAGCAGCCATGCTGAAAGTAGCCATTGAGATTTCTTACCTGGGACACAATGACCATCTTCAGAGCAATGGCTGCCTGAAGGACAGCAGTGATGACCATCCTGGCAAGATGTTCCCTGGTTATGAAGAGAACTTCAGCAGTTATAATGGTCGTATGGCAGTAGGCTTAAGTCAACAGGAATTAGAATACATTCACACATTTTCAGTGGTAACATTTGTGTATTTGCAGGGGAATGCACTAATGAAATCCTTCAACACAACATTTCTGCCAGGATTTCCAGTTTATGCTGCCATGTGTATATTTGGCAAATTAATGTGTTCCTTCCCACTATCAATATGTGACAGCTCAACTAAAGTGACTATCCACCCAGACTGACCGATCAGACCACATAAGGCAGTCGATGCATCATAGCAAAGCCAGACACCAAGTTATCCTTCCACATCCACCCACTCTGCCCTTCTGGCTCTAGGAAAGTACCAAGGGAGAGGGTGGAGATTGATGGAAAACAAGCAGGTGGGAAGGTGCACTGAATGTTTGGCCAAACCTGATGCTCAAAGCCACTACTTGTTTTGAACAGACATTGTGCCGAGAGAAACCCTTTAAAGCAATTTGCCATCAAGGCCACAGATTTGAAATAAATGGGGAAGCCTGTAACTATTGGAGGTTGTTTGTGTGAGAATCTGATATGTGTATGAATGACAAAATTGGGTACCTGCACCATTAAAAGAACATTCTTTGCTACACCCAGTGCATGGTGCATCCAAATGATTACCTTTTGTGATATTACAGCATATTGAAAGTATCTAAGAGGTGCTGGTTCCATTTAGGGTTTTACAACCATCAGGAAGGTAGAGGTCTCGTGATCCAGATAACAAGACATGCATTCAGCCCTCTACATTGTAGTACATGGCAGATGCTGAAACAATCAAGCCGTTTCCCATAATGAATACAACAGCTCATGAATGGCCACTTCATCTCATCTGCTCACTTCTATGCGACCGGAGGCAGGATTCCTCCATTCTGCCAAAATATGGCAGCCAGAAATGAGCAACATTCATATTTACCCATCCCCTAAGGTGCTATATACCATATAGAACCATAGGCTGTGCGCCACTGCTTTAAATGGAACCTGCAGCATATTTTAGTACCCCCAAGTGATCTAACAAGTGTTTGGTCGTTGTGGTGCAGAAGCCTTTGCTTTGCAAATTCTTTATATTGAGTAAGGTCTACATTTTTATATAGATAAGCTGCAAGTGCAGGAGGCTTGGCCGTGCACCTACAGCCTCTACCTCTTGGCATCCATTGCCATCATACAGTCACTGAACAAAATGATCTTGTTTGAGTGAACTACCTCACCCGCTGTAGATCTTAAGTAGGTTATGTGCCACCCCAGGGGAGGACCGCTACAGATCTGGGTCTAGCAACACCCATCAACTGTGCATGCACCACCCCAGGGAATAACAGCACCCCCTGTATGAGATGTTGGTGGGGAACGTGTCAGAAAAGTGACCCATCAGTGACAGGAGGCTGGAGAGCTGTTACAGGCCCAAATCCCCTGAATTTGCAGCACATACAAAAGTGGAAAAGGGATTACTCAGGAATGGAATAATTGAAGAGTGGAGGGGTGGGGGGGGGGGGGGGCAACATCCGTTATGGGTACACAAACCTGCTGACAGACCATGTACAATGCTTTAAAGGGAATCCAATAGGTCACATGTCTAGAGCTGCCATGTCTGGGAACATTGGTGGCCCATGCATTGTTTCCTATGTCAATGCTCTGCAGCTAAATTCAATGTATTGCCTCCATAAAGAGAATTTGGAAGATTTCTCACCTGAGTAAATGGACAGCAGGCAGATCCTCCCTGCGGAGTGCCAACACATGAATACTCATCAGGACAACCCTCGTCATTAGAGCAGGAAACCCCAGATGTGATCATTGGGAGGGAACGAGTCACGACCTGGAAACAATGAGAACCTGGATTATTACAGAAAACCAAAATGCCAGTCATTTACCCATACCATGAGTAATTCTGTCACATGGACTGTGCCAGTTGTCAGCCCATCAGGTCACACTAGTGATCTAGTTTCTCCAATGCTGGGGAGATACCGACAGTGATCTGATACTAAGGTTACCCCTGTGAGTTTCTCCACCATGTCTTAACCCCCAGGCGATTTTCCTTTTTTTGCTTCTTCCAAGAGCCGTAACTTATTTTTCTATCAACCTTGCCATATAAGGGCTTGGGGTTTTTTTGCAGGAAGAGCTGTACTTTTAAATTAAACCATGAGTTTTACCATATAGTGCACTGGAAAACTAAACAAAAAAAAAAAAAAAAAAAAAGCAAATCGCACAATAGTTGGAGATATTTTATTCACCATTTAATGTGTTGGTGTGATGTCTCAGGTCAGTATAAGTTCGTGGACACCAAACATGAATAGGTTTACTTTTATAAAAAAGGGTTAAAAACAGCAAAATGCACAATTTTGTCTGAAAAAAGTAGGGCACTTTTAGCGCTATTTAGCTCAGTGACTGCTTATTTTTTGCGCCTCCAGCTGACGTTTTTAATGTTACAATTTTTGCGCAGATACATTTTTTGATCGCCTGTTATTGCATTTTTCGAAATTTTGGCGTTTGGAATTTTTTGCCGCTATGCCACTTACCGATCAGATTAATTGATTTTATATTTTGATAGATTGGGCGTTTCTGAATGCGGCGATACCAAATGCGTATATATTTTTTATTTTTTTAACCCTTTAATTTTCAATGGGCAGAATGGGGGAAGGGGGGGGGATTTGAACTTCGTTGTTAAAACTTTATTTTACTAGTCCCCCTAGGGGACTATAACGATCAGCAATATAAGGATAAGGCTGCACATCAAACTTAGAAAATGGTATAATGCCTCAAGCATATGGAAAAATATTGGAAAATACAATGAAAAATGCTACTTGCTAACTTGAACATGTGAATAATGAATTGCATACCTGCCATGAATATTAGGAAAAAGGAGATATTTAGCAATCGCATTGATCAATGTAACT
Source organism: Anomaloglossus baeobatrachus (assembly GCF_048569485.1). Classification (NCBI taxonomy): domain Eukaryota; kingdom Metazoa; phylum Chordata; class Amphibia; order Anura; family Aromobatidae; genus Anomaloglossus; species Anomaloglossus baeobatrachus. Next base: position 411,510,608 of record NC_134357.1, on the reverse strand, counting down.
GAGCCCCAAGACCTCGTCAAGGTATATCTCTATATTGGGGTCCCTAGCTCTGTGACCCCAACTGTGTGTCATCTCATTGCAATTAAAAACTGCTGTGGGTGGAGAGGGGTAACCAAGGACTGTCTTATATAGGAGATGGAAAAAACATGGCCGAAAGGGGCAGAGCTGTGTTCACATTCAGAAAAAAAAAAAAAAAAAAAAAAAAAAAAGTTACCCCTCTCCACCCACAGCAGTTTTTAATTGCAATGAGATGACAGTTAGGGTCACAGAGCTAGGGACCCCAATATAGAGATATACCTTGACGAGGTTTTGGGGCCCCGCAAGCGCGTCATGGCCCCACAGGACGCCGGGTAGCCTTTAGAGCAGAACCTACATGGAACGCAATTTCCTATGGATTACTACATAAGTAATTCCTTTTGTGATGCGTGAATATATGGATGTGCATTTACTATGCAATTTATATTATAGTAAATTGATAACATCTTGGAGTCTTCTCCACATTTTAGGTCTTGTCTCAATCCCTCCTACTTGAAAACCTATATGGACTTGTTATAGATATAGCGGATTTTTGCTTTATCAATAAATATTTTAGCAGGAGTGGATTGATGGGTCGACCTGATGTGGTCCTCCTAATTATGGGACCCCTACCCTTGTTGGATATGACTTCATATCTCGTATTTTGGAGATAATTGGCACACTATTATCTTATACCTAGATTGTTTGCGGTGATGTAAACCGTTTCCTCCTCCCTTGACTTGTCCACATGTTTTATGATTAATACAAAATAAAAATATGTATTGAACTGTTGATCGCCTTTTCTTTCTTTGTTTTGGTTGCTCCTTTAGCGATTTGGTTCATGTATCCTAGTCCCTCTGCGCTATATATATGATCTATGTTGGTCTATGTATAATATTCCATTTGAATTTACGATATGCAGCTATTTATGCCAATTTCTACTCTTGTTCTCCTTACTGTGTTATGCACAGATTTAGGTATATTTATAATGGACTATAAGGCCATGGAATCCTCATGGCTGAATCAAGTGGACCAAGTGTTTGGTGAGGTCTCTACGGATAATGAGATTAGTTGTGGACCGGATTTAGATCTCATGTTCTCTGAGATTACCTCTCTTCTAAGCAAACGTACACGCCTTTGGTGGAGCAGGTTACTCCTGACTAAATATATTGATAAAAAATTAATACCACGTGGTCTTAAGGCCCCGTCACACTAAGCAACATCGCTAGCAACATCGCTGCTAACGAACAACTTTTGTGACGTTGCTAGTGATGTCGCTGTGTGTGACATCCAGCAACAACCTGGCCCCTGCTGTGAGGTCGTTGGTTGTTGCTGAATGTCCTGGGCCATTTTTTAGTTGTTGCTGTCCCGCTGTGAAGCACAGATCGCTGTGTGTGACAGCGAGACAGCAACAACTAAATGTGCAGGCAGCAGGAGCCGGCTTCTGTGGAGGCTGGTAACCAATGTAAACATCGGGTAACCAAGAAGCCCTGTCCTTGGTTACCCGATATTTACCTTTGTTACCAGCCTCCTCCGCTCTCACTGTCAGCGCCAGCTCCTGCTCTGTGCACATGTAGCTGCAGCACACATCGGGTTAATTAACCCGATGTGTGCTGTAACTAGGAGAGCAAGGAGCCAGTGCTAAGCATTGTGCGCTGCTCCCTGCTCTGTGCACATTTAGCTGCAGCATACATCGGGTAATTAACCCGATGTGTGCTGTAACTAGGAGAGCAAGGAGCCAGTGCTAAGCATTGTGCGCTGCTCCCTGCTCTGTGCACATTTAGCTGCAGCATACATCGGGTAATTAACCCGATGTGTGCTGTAACTAGGAGAGCAAGGAGCCAGCGCTCAGTGTGCGCTGCTCTCTGCACGTGTAGCTCCGTGCGGTGGTAACCAGGGCTGTGGAGTCGGAGTCGGAGTCGGAGCTCATTTTGGTGGAGTCGGAGTCGGTATAAAATGCACCGACTCAGACTCCTAAAATATATAATAAATTGGGGACAGGAGTGCAATGCAGAATGTGCTGAATATTTTACTAAATAATAACATTTAGTATATTGCTTATATTTAAGTGAAACATTTATTGTAGTACAATGTGAACATCAGACATTTAATTGTTTTTATGATACAATAATCAAAGATATTTGGATAGAACATAAAATATTTATTGGAATACAACTTTCGAACACAAAAAACTAATAAATTGTAAATATGTAATATGTAATATATATATATATATATATATATATATATATATATATATATATATATATATATATATATATATATATATATATATATATATATATATATATATACATACACACACAGTGTATATACACACACAAGATATATATGTAATCTACTGTATATTACATGGTGTATTACATATTTACAATTTATTACAGTTTGTGTTCTAAAGTTGTATTCTAATAAATATATTTTATGTTCTATCCAAATATCTTGATTATTGTATCATAAAAATTATTAAATGTCTGATGTTCACATACACATATTCATGTACTACAATAAATTTTTCACCTAACTATAAGCAATATATGTAGGAGCCGGAGTTGGAGCCGGAGTCGGAGTCGGTGCAAGAGAATTTGAGGAGTCGGAGTCGGAGTCGAAGGTTTGGCTTACCGACTCCACAGCCCTGGTGGTAACCAAGGTAAATATCGGGTTGGTTACCCGATATTTACCTTAGTTACCAAGCGCAGCATCTTCCACGCGGCGCTGGGGGCTGGTCACTGGTTGCTGGTGAGCTCACCAGCAACTTGTGTAGCGACGCTCCAGCGATCCCTGCCAGGTCAGGTTGCTGGTGGGATCGCTGGAGCGTCGCAGTGTGACATCTCACCAGCAACCTCCTAGCAACTTACCAGCGATCCCTATCGTTGTTGGGATCGCTGGTAAGTTGCTTAGTGTGACTGGACCTTTAGGGTAAGATTAACACCAACCTTTGTGGTTGAAGACCAAGACTTTATATCAAAATGGGAGGATATGTGCAACAGTTGTTCCTTCAGTCTTATGCAACTCCTGATAGACTTAAACACTTCTAATATTGCCAAGATGGATTCTGTTATCGATCAAAAACAGACCTCCTTTCGGTCTATTTGTCCCCCTGACAAGGCTGACAAATATGATTCTGAGGCTATGAAGAAGGTTGACTCCCTTGTGAAACAAATTCGAGATGTTCATCTGAGGAAGTTTAGACGAGACCAGAAGGATTTTTCTGAAAATAAAGTTTATTTCTGGCGTAAACCATATGTCATGCAGGAGGGAATGAGACGCCCCTCTGCCCATTCCAATGCATCCTCTTTGAGTGAAGTATCTGAAACATCGGATTCCAGTACTAGATCGGGAGCGACATATGGCGGTGGTGGTTTCCCTAGACATCAGCCTCCCTGGTATAAAAAACCTAAAGGACCTAACATCAACACCGACAATAAGGTGATTAACCTAAGTTCACATATACTTAGTAAATCTGATTTATCCCTATTGTCTAGAGGCTTATCCTTTTCACCAGTGGCTGGGCTAAATTTGTTTACACTGACTAAAGATTTACATCTTTTCGCTCGATCCCTTTTATTTAAAAGATACTTTTTTGATGATACATCTCGAATTTTGTTTCCCACAGAAAAAGAACAAGCGGCGCTAGCAATACTATCTGAGTTAGAATCTGAACATAGAGCTGGTGAGGGAGGTAAGGTACCATCTTGTATTAAACCTTCTTGTAAAAGATCTCTACCGTTATCTTCCTGTGCAAACATTGATTTGTTTGTACAGGTGGTATCTAAAGACCTCGAGAATTTGTCTAGCCGGGTCAGGGTCGACAATCTATCTAAGGATGAACGCAATCGTCTTCAGGAGTTGCAACGGCTACCAGATGTTACAATGAAGCCTGCGGATAAAGGGGGAAATATAGTCATCTGGCCGACATCTGCATATGAGAAAGAGGCGTTTCGCCAATTAAGGGCTAATGTATGTTATAAGAAACTAACATTCAACCCCCTCAATAAATATGCTGAGGAACTCAAGCAGATTATATATGCGGCTAAAGATGACTATTTCCCCTGAATTGGCATCGGCCTTGATTGTATCTGAACCTAGGATTGCTACACTACCTATTACCAAAAATACACAAAAACCCCTCCTCTCCTCCGGGCCGCCCGATCATTTCAGGAAATGGGAACTTCCTTGAGAACATCAATAAGTGGCTTGATGACCAACTTCAGCCACTTGTTAGGAATCTTCCTTCATTTATCCAAGACACGGGTGATTTTCTGAGACGTATAGACGGACTATATGTGGGTAAGGATTCTCTTCTAGTATCTTGTGACGTAGAATCCTTGTACACCAGTATCCGACATGCTGACGGAATCAGAGCAGCAAGATTTTATCCAAGTATGAGTAATTTGTCATCTAGTTTTGTGGATTTGGTGTTGCGGTTGTTGGAGTTCTCGTTGACACAATTTTTTTATTTTTAAGGGGTCCTTTTATCTCCAGCTCCAGGGCACAGCGATGGGCGCTTCTTTTGCGCCAGCCTACGCAAATCTGTTCCTGGGGCTGTGGGAGAGGGACCTCCCCCTGTCAGATTTGGAGTCGTCGATGGGCCGAGTCCTCCTTTGGACTCGGTACATCGACGATATTTTCCTCATCTGGCAGGGGTCTTTGGATTTATTTTTATTGTTTGTTGACGACTTGAACTCCAACACCCGCAACATCCGCCTTACGTATCAAAGCTCTGCTGATTCCGTGGCATTTTTGGATGTGCTGGTGTACAGGGATTCCGAGGACTGTTTACAGTCCAATTTACATCGTAAATCTACAGCGACTAATACGTTACTTCATGCGTCATCTTTTCATCCCCCACATATGATCCGTTCTATACCTGTTGGACAATTTCTCCGTATCAGCCGTCTGTTCTAATGACTGCGATTTTGAATCCCAGGCGGCTGAATTAACTAAACGTTTCTCTGAAAGGGGGTACAGCAAACGCACGATCAAACGTGCGTACCATAGAGCCAAATATTCTGTGAGGAATGATTTGCTGTATTCCAAGAAAGTGCGGAACAGTGACTCAACCATTAGGTTTATTACCAATTACTGCTCTGCACATTCTGGCATCCGTGATATTTTGTTAAAGTCTTGGCCGATCCTACAGGCTGATTCCATACTGGCCAAAATTTTACCCTCAAGACCACAGATTACCCTACGCAGAGCCAAAAATTTAAAGGACTATTTTGTTCATAGCCTTCATGAAGGTAGTCCACCTTCAATGTTCTCCAATGTGCCAGCCATTAGGACTAGTTGTTCACCGTGCGGTAAATGCGTGGCTTGTCCTAACGTATTGCGGACAAATACTTTGTGATTCTTCCTCTACGAAGAATTATACAATTAGGAAGAGGATCACGTGCGAGTCCAAATCTGTAATTTATTACGGAGTTTGTCCTTGTCCCAAGATCTACATCGGGCTCACGACCCGACAGTTGAAAACTCGGGTTCGTGAACACGTGTTGGGAATAGAAGCCGCACGAGAACATGCTGATATCTCCACTCTTAAGACAATTCCACGGCACTTCAAGCTCTTCCATGAGTGTGATTCGAGGGGGTTTTTAGTCCGCGGAATTGACACCTTGGAAGTGGATGTTCGTGGAGGTAGAGTTAGTCAGCGACTGGCACAATTGGAGACGCAATGGATTTGGCGTCTTCGTACGGTGCAGCCCCAAGGCCATAATGAAAACATGAGTTTTACTTCATTTCTGTAACTGTTGCGGTGTCTTTTTTGATTTTAATTGTTTTTAATTTTATTATTTTTTAGGCCTATTGGTAGTATATGCATTGGTACGTGTCATCTGTATTCGCGATTGATTTCTTGGTCATCATTGCTGTGTATATGGGATGCTGACGTGGATGGATTTCCTCTGACCGCAGCGCATCATCTGGATATTCCTCATGTCTCTTTTATTAGTTTTGTTATATATAGTTTCCTTCCTAATATTTTCTATGGTAAACATACACCTATTCCTATCCATGCATTACGTGCATATATGTAATTTGTGCATTGTGTAATTGCCTTTATAGATGTACTGTATATTATGTATGTGTTCTATCCCGTATGGCAATTGTTGTAATGATATTATTATTATATAACTTTTGTTATGATGGAACTGGTATTATATCCATGTTTCGCTGAGGTTATTAGTGGGCCTCCTTCCGTGCTCTTTCCCCTGCACTGCAGTCTCAATAGACTATATCTTCTATTTCTATTTTTATCCCCTTCCTGACTGGGTGGTTGACGCATGCGCCGCTTGCCTGGGATTCTTGTTCCCGCGGGTGCGTCTCTATGGCTACGGGGACGCCGGGTGCTACTACCCGGCGTCCTGTGGGGCCATGACGCTCTTGCGGGGCGGGACTTCCGGCCGGCCGGCGGTGGATGCGTCCGATGGTCTGCCCAATCAGCTGGGGGATGAAGGCCTATTTTAACGGCACCCCCGTATGTTCCGGTCACGCCCCCTGACGAAGGTACACTCCGAAATGCGCATCAGGCGCATTCCATCTGCAAACTATACATCTTAGGTAATGCCTTATTTACTAATTGGTTAGTCCAGAGAGTGGGCTTAGTCCCTCTAGTGGGAATTTATTCCCCTATTTTTCTCGCTGTAATTATATGGTGGCGGTCGCCGGCCATTAGCACGTATGTAGTGTCGGTGCTTTAATTTCTGCTACCCGGTGGCACTATTGGCCATATTGCCCCGTGGTGCTATATGTCTTTCTTGCACGTGCTGTGGTTTGTGGTTTGTTGAGTATCTCCGTCACCGCAAGGCGAGCACATGATTGGTAATTACTGTGAGGTCATGTGTATGCGGTTTGCTTACGCAATGTTATGATACTATGGCCTGTGTGTGTCCGCTTGCTACAGCTTCATCTTTAAAACACATTTATCTATATAGGTACATACTATTAACCTCTGTATCTTATGCTGTACGATACACCCATTGACTTCCATGAAAGATATTCTCATTGACTTCCATGTGGGATTCAATGTGTGTTTGTGCACTTGCATGCTTATAATCATCATGTGTGGTATCTCCATATTGCTGTTTCTCCATATGTGTTGATCTTGTATGAAAATCGTTCTACATACAAACCACTTGTTGATGTTTCATTTATATACGGGGTTTGTATGCTGTGGCCTCTATAGCAGAGCTCGCAGGGAATATAATTTCCTATGGATTAATACATGGGTATCTCCTGTTGCGATACGTAAACATATGGATATGTACTAACATATGGGATTTATAGTGTGTTTGTGCACTGGTATGCCTATTATTTGTGAGGTATCCCTATATCTCTGCTCGTGCCGCTGTTCCTCCATATGTATTGATCCTGTGTGAAATTTATACATATATAAACCATCTGTTGATGTTCTATTGTCACATATGGGGTTTATATGCTGTGGCCTTTAGAGCAGAACCTACATGGAACGCAATTTCCTATGGATTACTACATAAGTAATTCCTTTTGTGATGCGTGAATATATGGATGTGCATTTACTATGCAATTTATATTATAGTAAATTGATAACATCTTGGAGTCTTCTCCACATTTTAGGTCTTGTCTCAATCCCTCCTACTTGAAAACCTATATGGACTTGTTATAGATATAGCGGATTTTTGCTTTATCAATAAATATTTTAGCAGGAGTGGATTGATGGGTCGACCTGATGTGGTCCTTCTCCTAATTATGGGACCCCTACCCTTGTTGGATATGACTTCATATCTCGTATTTTGGAGATAATTGGCACACTATTATCTTATACCTAGATTGTTTGCGGTGATGTAAACCGTTTCCTCCTCCCTTCACTTGTCCACATGTTTTATGAATATTAATACAAAATAAAAATATGTATTGAACTGTTGATCGCCTTTTCTTTCTTTGTTTTGGTTGCTCCTTTAGCGATTTGGTTCATGTATCCTAGTCCCTCTGCGCTATATATATGATCTATGTTGGTCTATGTATAATATTCCATTTGAATTTACGATATGCAGATATTTATGCCAATTTCTACTCAGATTAAAATTAGAGTCTAGTCACCTGATTCAGAAGTTTGCAGGCAGCGTGCAATACTCGCTGTCATGATTGCCCTGTATTTGCAGCGAAAGACAATCACATGAATTTACTTGTGGTCACGTACAATAAAGACTCCTGTGCTTCTCAATAGAAAAGGACGAGTTTTAATTCAGCACATGACAAAGTATGGAAATATCAGATGCGATCATTTGACTGTCCACTTGTTTTGCATGTCCAAGGGAATCATGATAGTGTGATCAGTGCACACAATCAATACAGCAGTCTGCAGTCAGTATAGCTGCAGGCTTCAGTTCAGAAAATTCTTTGAAGAGGGAGGAGCCAACAAAACCCAAACCATTTCTTGATCAATGTGCAGCCCATGATTCTTCTATGCAAGAAATGGGTGACATGGAAGAAGTCTCTGGTTTTGTTGAAGACCCAATGTTTATTTTCAAGGTCTTCATCTGCTGCAGTCTAATCTGGTGACTTGAAGATTAGAATACCTATAAGGCCATGTGCGCATGTTGCGTATTTACATGCAGTTACGCTGCAATCTGCACCGCAGCGCAACTGCATGCGTCCTGCGTCCCCTGCATAATCTATGAAGATTATGCAGGAGCCGTGCGCACGTGGCGTATTAGTGCGCAGCGCTTCGGCTGCTGCCCGAAGCGCGCGTTCTAAGTAGTGACATGTCACTTTCTTGCGCTCTACCTGCAGGTCCCACTCTGTCTATGGGAGGGGCTGCAGTCAGAGCGCATGGAATCGGCTTTTTTTCATTACGGACTCTTTCTGCAGCGATTTGAAGCGCACGTGTGCTGTTCAAGTCGCTGCAGAAATTTCTGCAGTGACAGTACGCAACGTGCGCACATAGCCCAACCATCTTACCTCATCCTCTGGACAGCACCCATAGCCCTTCCCATCATGCAGCTCACAGCACAGACTTCCTTCACCACATGTTGACCCATCAGGGCATTGTAATGCCACAGAGGAGGCGACCAACAGCAGGAGAGACCAAGGAGGAACCATTCTGCAAGTGAAGAGGAAAAAAAAAAGTTTTATGAATAAAGCTTGGTCAGAAAGGGATGACTGAGGATCTCAGTTTCACCAATTAAGTGCTATATGTATATATGAGCCAGAAGATGGAGGTCAAGGTTTACAATATGATCGCTTGTTCTTCTCAATGGTGCAGAATTTGTAATATCTTCCAGGATCCTCTTCACCGGGTATACCAGATTGAACACAAATGGTTTTTTTACATTGTAGCGACTGCTCTGAAATATCAGCTGGCCATCTATAGCCGCACTCTGCGTCCCATCAGCGCGCCTGCTTTATCTACTTCCTGTTAGTCACTTTCACTGCCGAGTTGTCATCTCCTGGAGATAAACCACTGTCCCCCACCATCAGATTTCTTCCCCTTTATCTCCTCACTATCAGCGTGGACGCTGCACTGTGGTTTGTAGATTAGCACACAATCACAGCAGCAATACATGCAATAAAGCTGGGGCCACACAATCTGCTGCCATATACCTTACTTCACCGCATTTACTACTGTTTTGGGTGGGAAAGCAAGGGATGATGGAGGACTTAAATAATTTGTAGCTGAGCAGCCTTTAGTGTTCTGTGTCTGGAAAGTAGACGTCTGCCATGTCTGTTCTCTAGAATATTCAATTAGGGATAACTAAATCTATGCATAATGTAATGTATGCTGGTGGCTTCCCCATTTTAGGGGCAGTACAGTGATCTCACATGATGTCTTGAGCAATAGGCCTTGGTTCATGTCCTTTGTAAATCCTGCTTTTCAAAAGGCCAATCACGACTGCTCTCCTTGCACCATCTGCACTGCTGAATCACCACCATGAGATTGTGGTTTCTATACTAAATATATAGAGACATACACCATCAGCCCCCCTTTTCAAAGTTCCTTCCCCATAATGAAGAGTTTTCCTGGGTAGCTTTATTGTTCCATCTAATGCAGGCTGCGATTGTCCACACGTGCCTTTCCTCCCCTGCCGCCGCGCCCCCACCATAACTGATCCACATACTGCCCCAATAGAAGTGAACCATCTATCATCTATTTTACCCTCCAGCCCGCTATAGACCCGATTCTGGTACACTGATCATTAGCCCCTACCTATTGATGAAAGTCAAACACTGCTCGCCAACCCCACCCCATGGCAGTGATCCTCGACCGCTGCCCACCAACCCCACCCCATTGACGCGACCCATGAACACTGCCCACCAGCCCCACCCCATTGACGCGACCCATGAACACTGCCCACCAGCCCCACCCCATTGACGCGACCCATGAACACTGCCCACCAGCCCCACCCCATTGATGCGACCCATGAACACTGCCCACCAACCCCACCCCATTGACGCGACCAATGAACACTGCCCACCAACCCCACCCCATTGACACGATTTACGAATGTTGCTCACCAGCCCCACCACATTGACCTGATTAATGAACAATGCTTGCCAACCACATTCCATTGATGTGGTCTATGTATGCAGGACCTGACCTACATGGATAGGATTTACAAATACAGACCCCTGCCCCTCTCCCCATCATCACCTTCATGTAGAGTAAAAGTAATTGTAAAGATTTACCAAAATTTGTGCAAAATTAAAAAAAAAAAACAAAAACCTCAACTTAACACGTGATCGTCATTTTAATTTATCTCGTATATCAATAGTACCCATGAAAATAAGCAACCTTATAACATTAGACAAATTTGCTTCTCTTCCTGGACTGATCTTTAATTTTTAATAGTCTCAATTCCCAGGTAAATTGAGTCTTCATTAACCAGTTTAGATTACTGAGATAGGAGTTGACAGTTGTTTTTTTTATTCTATTACTATGCAGAAAAGCATAGTAATGGGAGGCGGAGCTCTGCTTCTTGCTCCTCCCTCTCCCTTCTATAAGAGATTACAGCAGTTAATGAGGAGATGTTCAGTAATGTAATAATCTGTATTCACTGAAGGCAATTTACCTGGGAATGGAGAATTGAGAATGAAATATCAATCAGGTTGCTTATATTCATGGGAACTATTCATTTATGAAATCAATAATTAAGACAATTACACTTTAGGCTAAGTTCACATTTCCGCTAAAATGTATCAGTCACAATCCGCTGCTCTTGTAAACAGAATACGTTTAGCGGATTCCGTTGCTCCCATAGACTTGTATGAGCAGCGGATTGTGACTGATGATGCTGCATTGCACCCTCCGCCTGACTGATCAGTCGTGGAACGACTGACCGCCGGGAGGAACGCAGCATGTAACGTTTTTTTGAGCAGCGAGATCCGTCGTATTTCGCTGCGCATGCTCTCTGGCTCCCTGCACAAGTCACAGCAGCTTTGGTTGTTTACCCGATATTTACCCTGGTTACGGTGCAAGGAGCCAGCGCTAAGCGGTGTAGGGCCTTAACCAAAGTCTGGTGAAACACACACACACACACACACACACACACACCTCTCCCCCCGAACTCCACTCCACACACACACACACACACACACACACACAATGAATCCGACAAAGAATTCTGACGCATGTGACTGATACAAAACAACGGAAATGTGACCTTAGCCTTAAAAGGGAACCTGTCAGGAGATTTGGGGCCTATAAGCGGCGGCCACCACCAGTGGGCTCTTATATATACAGGATTCTAACCTGCTGTATATAAGAGCCCAGGCCGCTGTGAGAACATAAACACTTTATAATACTCACCTAGGTCACTCCGAGAACAGACACCCATTCGACCAATCTGCATCGGAGTCTCCTCTTTCGGCCATCTTTGTTCTTCTGTAGCTGGGGTGCATGACGCGTCCTATGTCATACACACTCGCTGGCTCAGGGCAGATCAAAGTATTGTAGTGCACCTGCACAGGACCTCAATATCAGCCTATGTGCATGACGTAGGACGAGTAATGCACCCCTGCTTCAGAAGGAGGACCAAGATGGCTGAAAGATGAGGCACCGGCGCCGGAGGATAGAGACGCCCATTTGACCAGTCTGCACCAGAGTGACTTTCTAGGTGTGTATTATAAAGTCATTTTTATGCTCAACACAGCGACCTGCACTCTTATATACAGCAGGTTAGAATGCTGTATATAAGAGTCCACTCGGGGTGGCCGCAGCTTATAGGGCAAAAAACTGGTGACAGGTTCCCTTTAACGTATCCCATAGCAAAACAAGTTTCAGCTCCAGTTTGTCACATGCCTGTGATAATGAAAGAGTCCTGATTGTTTACCTGCAACAAGACCAGAGTGTATGAAGAGATGCAAGATCTCCATGTTTTCCCAATGTAAACAGTTTTCACATTACCTGGAAAGTCCCAACATAAAGTGATTAGAGCAGTGGAGACTGCAGTGCTACTGATTACAGACTTCGCACTGCATAAATTAATGTGCGGCCTGGAGCCTGAATGACGGAAATTACTAAACCAAGAGCTGCAGAACAGGACAATGTGAGCCACCGCCACCACAAAGTGGAGAAGGGCCCCCTGTATGCTGCCCCCCGCCACCACAAAGTGGAGAAGGGCCCCCTGTATGCTGCCCCCCGCCACCACAAACTGGAGAAAAGAAAGAGAGAGAGAGAGAGAGAGAGAGAGAGAGAGAGAGAGAGAGAGAGAGAGAGAGAGAGAGAGAGAGAGAGAGAGAGAGAGAGAGAGAGAGAGAGAGAGAGAGAGAGAGAGAGAGAGAGAGAGAGAGAGAGAAGTGCGGGAGGGGGTGGGGCCGAGCGGGGGAAGTGTCGGCCTCCCTGCACACGTAACCAGACTAAATATCGGGAAGCAAAGAACCCGATATTTACCTTGGTTACGGGCCTACACCGCTTAGCGCTGGCTCCTTGCACCGTAACCAGGGTAAATATCGGGTAACCAACCAAAGCTGGTGACGTGTGCAGGGAGCCAGAGAGCATGCGCAGCGAAATCCGACGGATCTCGCTGCTCAAAAAACGTTACATGCTGCGTTCCTCCCGCCCGGCGGTCAGTCGTTCCACGACTGAGCAGTCGGGCGGAGGGTGCAACGCAGCATCATCAGTCACAATCCGCTGCTCATACAAGTCTATGGGAGCAACGGAATCCGCTAAACGGATTCCGTTGTTTACAAGAGCAGCGGATTATGACTGATACATTTTAGCGGAAATGTGAACTTAGCCTTAGATGTCAACTGATTCAACTGATGTGTTTTTCACAGGATTCCTTTCACAGGAATCCTGTGAATAAACGGATCAGTTGCGTCCGTTACATCCGCTGTGCATCCGTTTGACGGATCAGTCATGATCCGTTTGTGTTTGGGACAGCCCAGTGGGCGTGCCAAACATGCTGGGCATGCTCAGAGCATGACGGAATCCAGCGCTGGATTCCGTCGTAAGACGGATTACGACGGAATCCAGCACCATAGACATACATTGCAAGTCTGACGGATGGCGACAGATTCCTGCGCGGTGCATTGTTTTCGACAGCCCGAAAAAAGTTACATTCTGCATTGCTCCCCGCCCGGCGGTCAGTCAAAAAACGACGGACTGCGACGCTGCGGACGCAACGCAAGGTCATCAGTCGCAATCCGCCACTAATGCAAGTCTATGGGACACAACGGAATCCGCTAAACGGATTCCGTTGTTTACCATAGCAGCGGATTTCGACTGATACATTTTAGCGGAAATGTGAACTTAGCCTTATATTCATCCATTTCCAACATCGCTCTGGTCAGTCCCAGGCACTTTGACCTGCCTACACCTCCAGTGCCTCAGAGCATGCTGGAGGTCACAACTCAATACAAGTCTATGTGAGCCTTGTTCTAGTTCTCAGATTTGTACTCCGTGCTTGTGATGCAACTTCTGACTCTTGGTCCATGTGAGTTACCAGTACAAGATGGCACCGGCGGACCTGAGCGGCACTGAAGTGATGAAGACTGAGGCGGGTGAATGCAAGACTGGGCACAGGGGGACTTAGATTTAAAGCACCAATGAACAAAATAAAAAGAAGTCAGTCCATCTGCACTTTTGTTTTTGCAGATCCTATTATATAGCCCCTGACTAACTCATTTATGACCAGTGCCTGGCACAGGAGTGGCAGAGTCTGGACTCCAGCACAGCACGCTCTGACCACATTCTGCCAGTTATGCCCAAGGTGCTAAGTGACAAGGGAGTTTCGCAATAAGGAAGTGAAAAAACCTGGAACCAGCCACGCTGCGCTCCTCTCCTGCAGGAAATCCCCCACCACAGCATGCAAAGCTTTGATAAAACAGTTAAAACTACAGAATTTACAGCAGACATGAATAGAACAGTCCAGTGTGAGGATCCACAGCTTCCAGAATCTCCTCCCTAGCAGCAGACCACGGCTGTCACCCATCCCTCCCACACTGAAATCAGAGATTATGGAGGGTTTACAACAGGCATGAAGGGTCCGGGTCTAGGAAATATTCTGGGTGCTGGAAACTGGGCTAACAGGACACTGATAGAAGCAAATCCACCCATCACACATCGCCCCTTGTGGCAAAATGCTAACTTTTAGGAGGAGAACACACCCAGGTCTTGCGAGAAATACCTGCACTAAGGACAAGTCACTTCCACATTCAGTTTTGAGGAACAGAAACTGAACTGATGTGAAAAACAGATTCTTTATACAACTGATGTAAACAGCGGCCACATTCATTATGGGATCTGTGAGTGTTCAGGAAAGAACCTTCCATTCCAAAAGGTGTCAAAACATAACCCAGCCAGATCCCCCTCCCCTCGCCATAAAGCCAACCAGATCCCCCCCTCCCCTCCCCATAAAGCCAACCAGATCCCCCCCCTCCCCTCCCCATAAAGCCAGCCAGATCCCCCCCCTCCCCTCGCCATAAAGCCAACCAGATCCCCCCCTCCCCTCCCCATAAAGCCAACCAGATCCCCCCCTCCCCTCCCCATAAAGCCAACCAGATCCCCCCCTCCCCTCCCCATAAAGCCAACCAGATCCCCCCTCCCCTCCCCATAAAGCCAACCAGATCCCCCCTCCCCTCCCCATAAAGCCAACCAGATCCCCCCCTCCCCTCCCCATAAAGCCAGTCAGATCCCCCCCTCCCCTCCCCATAAAGCCAGTCAGATCCCCCCCTCCCCTCCCCATAAAGCCAGTCAGATCCCCCTCCCCTCCCCATAAAGCCAGTCAGATCCCCCTCCCCTCCCCATAAAGCCAGTCAGATCCCCCTCCCCTCCCCATAAAGCCAGTCAGATCCCCCTCCCCTCCCCATAAAGCCAGTCAGATCCCCCTCCCCTCCCCATAAAGCCAGTCAGATCCCCCTCCCCTCCCCATAAAGCCAGTCAGATCCCCCTCCCCTCCCCATAAAGCCAGTCAGATCCCCCTCCCCTCCCCATAAAGCCAGTCAGATCCCCCTCCCCTCCCCATAAAGCCAGTCAGACCCCCCCTCCCCTCCCCATAAAGCCAGTCAGACCCCCCCTCCCCTCCCCATAAAGCCAGTCAGACCCCCCCTCCCCTCCCCATAAAGCCAGTCAGACCCCCCCTCCCCTCCCCATAAAGCCAGTCAGACCCCCCCTCCCCTCCCCATAAAGCCAGTCAGACCCCTGCACCGCCACTAGCTTCATTCTGTTGGCCCTCTAACTAGGCTGATGGATCCCACGCAACTAGGAAGCCCCAATCACCTCTATGGGAACAGACAGGAGGCCGGGATACTGAGTGCTCCCATCTGCCTCTGGGAAAGCAGAATGCCAGCCAATAGAGCAGGTCTGAACAGGACTATTTTTGCCATTCCACCCTCCAGCTACCTGCAGGTCACAATCTGGCCCTCACTATCCAAAACCTGCTCACTCAGCACAGACAGGTAGTGAGCGCCACGCGGAAGTGCTGCAGACAATAGGCAGATGTAGCAGAGCTGAGGGCATAACACAAGACGTAGGGACACCTGCCTATGAACATGGCATGTAATGTGACACCACAGGGCCAGAGTGACTGCCGGCACCACACAGGACCACAGAGTGACCGGGTACAACAGACCCAGAAGTGAAGAGCAAAAAAAAACAAAACGCAAGAGACAAACAAGGTGTTTTTTTGGTTTTTTTGTTTTTCTTTTGGGGGGGGGTCACTTGATTAGTCATCCCCCCACCACTGTCTAAAGCAAAGTGCACAGCACCCCAAATAAGCTCAGACTAAAGAGCAAGGTGAGCAACACCCGCACAGAGGAGCCAAGTGACACACTCCGCTCTGCTGCACCTGTAATTGCGCCCGCAGCCATGGCCACTGCTGGGGCACCGGATAACCGCAGCTCCTCACCTGTCCGCAGCGTCTGAGTCGCAGCCTAACCTTCCGCCAGGCGCCGACCTCTTATAAACCCAGCCCCGCCCACTCTCCACTCCTATTGGTTGATTCTCTTCGGCGCGCTATCAGTCACAAAACTTCAGGCGTCACATGATCAAAGGGTCACATGACTGCACACATGATTACTGGGAATCCGAGTGAGGGGTGGGCTCGGTTCTGCGCTCTGTTGTGGCTCTGTAATTCGCAGGGCATGATGGGAAGTGTGATGTCACGGCAGCTTGAACGCTACAGAGCCTCAAATATAACGTACAGGGCATTTGTGCTGTTTCTTGCATCTGCTGTGTAATAAAGTTTATTGAAAGGCGACAGCTGTGAAATAAAAGCACTTATGGGCTCCTTGTCTTCCAAAAGCCATAATATTGTTTTATTCTCACACAGACACAGCCGTATGAGGGCTTTTGGGATTTTTTTGTGGGACAATTTATAGTTTTGAATGACGCCATGGTGGAAAATGGGGAAAAAATGCTGAAAAAACCCCAATATTGGTATTTTTATTTTTTTGGTTTGTTTTAATGGCTTCATTTTGCTGGTCACATGATTTTTTATGTCAGTGCAATTACATCAATAGCAAAATAGCAAACATATATATATATAAAAGTGGCTCTAAAAATTGAAAACTTTCTCTCTCTCTCTCTCTGTGTATATATATATATATATATATATATATATATATATATATATATATATACACACATATATATATAAATATATTTATATATATGTATATATATATATATATATATATATATATATAAAAATTGTTTCACCATTTTCATTTTTTTATTGGGAGAAGGGGGCGATTTTAACTTTTTTGTTTATTCATTTTTAAAACATTTTTTTATTGACTTTAATTTTAGTCATTATTTGAAAGCATTTGTACTTTTATTTTTTAGTTTCCCAAGGGGAATTGAACCTGCGATCATTTGATCACCTGTACATTATCCCCTTCACCACGTCAGATTTTGCACTTTCTGTTTTTTTTTGCTCCCTTTCTTCCGAGAGCCGCATCTTTTTTTATTTTTCAGTCAATATGGTCATGTGACGGCTTGTTTTTTGTGGGACGAGCTGTACTTTTAAATTAAATCATCAGTTTTATCATATAGTGTAATGAAAAACAGCAAAAAAAATTCCAAATTCAAAAAAAGTGCGATTACATGATTGTTTTTAAGATATTTTATTCACTGTGTTCACTATATGGTAAAACTGATGTGTTGCTGTGATGCCTGACGTCGGTGCGAGTTTTTAGACACCAAACATGAATAGGTTTACTTTTATCTGAGGAGTTAAAAAAAATCAGAAGTTTGTCCAAAAAAGTGTCGTACGTTTTGCGCCTTTTCCACGACCCATAACTGTTTAATTTTTCGAGATCTATGGCTCAGTTATGGTTTATTTTTTGCATCTCGAACTGACATTTTTATTGGTACCATTTTTGCGCAGATGCTTTGATCCCCTGTTATTGCATTTTGCGCTAAATTTGTGGAGACCAAAAAACGTCATTTTGGCGTTTGGAATTTTTTGACTACTAAGCCGTGTACCGATCAGATTAGTTGATTTTATATTTTGATAGATCAGGCATTTCTGATTGCGGCGATACCAAATGTGTGTATATTTTTTATTTCTTTAACCCTTTAATTTTCAATGGGGCAAAAGGGGGGTGATATGAACTTTTAGGTTTTTATTTTTTTTAATCTTTCTAAACTTTTTTTTTTTTACTCTGGCAGGCACACGTCAGCTGAACAAATCAGCTGACATGTGCGCTGAACTCCGCAGGCTACTTGCAGCAGCCCGTGTTGATGTGCACACGTGTGCGAAATTCATGCAGTTACGCTGCGCTTTGTAGCTGCAGTCTAATCTGGTGACTGGAAGATTAGAATAGCTATAAGGCTGTGCGCGCACGTTGCGTATTTACATGCAGTTACGCTGCGATCTGCACCACAGCGTAACTGCATGCGTCCTGCGTCCCCTGCACAATCTATGGAGATGGTGCAAGGGCCGTGCGCATGTGGCGTCTTAGAGCAAAGCGCTTTGGCTGCTGCCCGAAGCGCGCGTTCTAAGAAGTGACATGTCACTTCTTCCGTGCGCTTTGCCGGCAGCTCCTGCTCTGTCTATGGCAGGAGCTCCATGCAGAGCGCACGTTCTCTGCCGGCACCATGCGCTTCAGAACGGAGCTTTTCAGCTGCGTTCTGAAGCACACCTTTTAGGTGCGGTGCAGAGCGCACACGTGCGCACATAGCCTAACACTATGACCACTAGGACGTAATATTACCACCCGCAGTTGTTAAGTGTTATACGGCAATACTACAATGATGAGGATGTCACGATGATTGGGGAGAGAAGGGGACAGGGGATCCTAGTCTGGCCCTCAGAATAGGGAGACCATAGCTATCCCTGATCTCAGAGTTACCCCTGAAGGTCAGGATGTCTGAGCCGCCATCCTGGCCCTGCTCCTGACGAGCCCTGATCTTATACCTCTTCCCCCCAAATCCCCAAGGGGAGAGCCAGGAGAGGAGTGTGATAACACCAACAGAGATAGATGAGCAGGGGAAACCGAAACTCTATCTCACAGCACGCTCACACAAAGGTAAAAGACAATATGAGGTAAGAAGGAAACTAGAAGGCAACAGGATAACTCCACAACAATGCCAAGCACCACGCAATATAATCATCAGCAGGACTGGGACACAATAGCACACAGAGCAACACAACAATATACTATAGTCCACATGGGAAGACAGATTCCACCATCTTAAAAAGGTGGGAAGTAAATGTGATAGGTTTCCAGCAACATGTGATCCCAGAGGTAACCAACAGGCTAGCAGAGGTAAATATTGCTAGCCAGACCATTTATGAGCACACAACTGGTCGATGCCCAAGCCTATCTTTGTAACTCAGAAACAGCAGAGAAATCATAGTGTGGAGTATCAGAATCTGTAGTGTGAACAGCGTCTGATACCGCCATGGCACTCAATGACTTTTAGGCAAAACTCTGTCTAACAGGGGCCTTCATGAGGCTCCCGGCTGGAATGGCAACCACAGTGAGCATACACTCACCGTCACTGTGAGGGACATATTATAATGTACAAAAGGGTTCAGGGAGTAGAAAAACATGGCTACAGGGTTCAAAAAACAGCACCACGCCTGTCTGCTGGTTGTGTGGTACTGTAGCTAAATCACTTTTACTTCAGTAAAGCTCAGCTGCAATACCAGAAACAACACATGACAGTGGTGGCACTGTTTTTGTAAGAAAGAAGCCATGTATCCTAAGCCTGTAGAACAAATACCTGCCATGTTCCTCCTCTTAGGGCTCTGTAATAGGCAGAATCATGTAGCGTTTAAGCCTGGAGTGTCCTTTTAAGAAAATAATAAATGCATACCTTCACTACCATGATCCAGTGTAAACCAAAAACAGATGTGTCAACAACTTGCGGCTCTCCAGCTGCTACTCCAGACTGTCAAGGCATGCTGGTGCTTGTAGTTTCACAACAACTTGAGTGCAGCATTTCGATGACCTGCAAGAGCGGGTCAGAGCACGGTGAAAGTATGGAACCAGAAGTGCGTGCGGTGAGTATTTACTCGTGCAGCAAATCTTGCTCATAAACTGAGTTACAAATTTACAACAAGCTTTCCTCGTATAGCGAAATACTCGCACATCAAGTTACTCGTAAACCGAGGTTCCTATTTATACTCACATGTGTGCATGATCCATAGTTGGTGAATAATTGAACAAACCTTTACAAAAATATACAAAATGAAGTGTCGTATAGTATATATCACAATATAAAACCACAAATTCACACGATGAAAGTATGTGATAAGTGAAATATGTAATATTGACTCATAAACAATAAATGTGCTAAAGGGAATCTGTCAGCAGGATTTTGCTGTGTAAACTGAGGACCGCATGATGTAGGGGATAAAACACTGAATTAAGGGATATGTTACTTATTAAGCTGTGTGCAGTTGCTTACACACAATGAAGGGTTTATCATCAGTAGATAATCACTGCCAAAACTAAAGGCCATCAAACAGTTATCCGACCAGCCTCCTCCTCTTATAAACAGCTCACTGTCGATACACAATGTATACAGAAAGCCGTGCTGTGGGCGGGGACAGCTTTCTAAGTTCTCTACATGCTACATCTAAGGTCGGAGTCACACTTGCGAGTGACTCATGCGTGACTCGTGCGAGTCTTGCATCGTATCACCCGACACGGCCGCACACTCTCCTGACAGGAGTGGGTCGGCTGCATGTATTTCTATGTAGCTGACACGCTCCTGTCCAGAGAGTGTGCAGCCGTGTCGGGTGATGCGATGCAAGTCTCGCGCAAGTCACGCAAGTGTGACTCCAGCCTAAGAACTCTGATTGTGTCACAACTGCTGCACCCAGTAAACTAAGTGATACATCAGTAGAATCAGGGCCTTTTTAGTATATTATGCTGCTCTCAGATGAGGTAGCAAAAACCTGATGGCCAATTCCCTTTGATAAATATCCTCTTGTGCCAAAAGCATTAAGCAATCAATACCCAGGTGCTTCCATATTATTTATAATTGCATCTAAAAACTTTTATTAGAAGACCCCGCTACCATTGTAGCGTCTGTCACAACATAGCGTACATGTCATGCGCATTCTTTTGCGTCTACACACTTCTTTATCAACAGTTTGTGAGTACAGAACTAGGCAATAAGAGGAGATAAATTGCAAACACCTTTAAAAAGAAGAATAAAAAAAATCCACTAACAAGTCCAGCGAATTCATAAAATGCCTGCATGGTAGCACTAAATGTATCAGAGGTGTCATACTGAAACAGGGTAATGCCCCGTCTCTTCGACTTCTCGATATCTTTTATGCTGTGGTGATGAAATTTTTATGTGTGTTTATTGTTATTGTTAGCTGGCTGTATTTAAAGGGGTTTTCCAGTTTTTGGAAAATCCCTGTTTCCTGGTTGCAAATTGTTTTAACCTCTTCACGACATTGGACAGTACGTCCAAAGTCATGAAGAGGTTAAAAAAATACGCATACATCATGATTGTCGGTGCGTTACCGACACATGAAGTATCCAGTACATCATTGCAATCGCGGGGGGTTCAGGCACTTTATCCCCGCGATTGCCACACCAGGTTCGCTCGTTCGCCAGATCGCAGTTTAAAATGAAGAGGAAGGAAGAGGATCACTCACTTCTCCTGAGCAATTGGTCCGTGTAATGTGATCACAAGGACCCGATCGCTGCCATGGCAACCTTGAGTCATCACCATGATGACCCCAAGTCACCCTGCTACAGAGAGCCTCACACACCATGCTAGATACATGATGTGTGAGATGAAGTGTCAGTGCTGCAAGTGCCACACTGACAGATATTATCCACTGCAGTGATCAAGCATTGCAGTGGATTATATCAGTGATCAGACTGATGAAAAGTAATGTCCCATAAAGAGACTAACCTAAAAAGTTTAAAAAAAATTTAAAAAAAGATAAAAAACTAAACAATCTGAAAATAAAGAACAAATAAAAAAAACAAAATTCCAATAAATATGTAAATTTAAGTTAAAAAAAAGATAAAAAAAGACAAATATTTGATATTGTTACATCTGTAACAACCCGATATATAAAACTGTCACAGTAGTTAACCCCTTCAGTGAACACAGTAAAAAAAAAAAATAAAAAGTGTAGCAAAACTATAGCTTTTAATCATACAGCTGACAAAAAAAGTGGCATAAAATGCAATCAAAGAGTCATATATAAATAAAAGTGTACCATTGAAAATGCAAAAAACAAGCTGCAATACAGTTCCGTCAGGCAAAACATAAAAAACTATAGCTCTTAACATACAGCAATGCAAAAACTATTTTTTTCTACAAAATAGATTTATGGTGTAAGAGCGGTAAAACATTAAAAAACTATATAAATGTGGTATCGCTGTAATTGTACTGACCATAAGAATAAAGCTGCCTAGTCACTTATACTGCAAGGTGAATGCGTAAAAAAACAAACAAAAACAATTTACGAATTACTGTTTTTTCATGCTTCTGATTCACAAAAAGAGTAATAGAGAGCAATCAAAAAATATTATGTGGCCCAAAATGGTACCAGTAAAAACTCCAACTCATCCTGCAAAAAACAAGCCTCACACTTTTTTTAGCATGATAGTAGCCAAACCTAAAAAAAATATAAATCTAGTATCACATTAATCGTACTGCCCTGATGAATAAAGCCGTCTAATCACTTATACTGCAAGGTGAACAGCGTAAAAAATAAATAAAGCCAATTCATCACCTGCTGTTGATTTGCTCATTCTGCCTCCCAAAGGTCGCTGTATGGCGCGGCTCATATTTATCCTGAGCGCTTATACCAGGGATTACATGTAAATCTCTGAAAAACATGATTCAAAGTTCGCAATGGAGCAAAGGGGGATCACTTTGAACTCCTGTCTGGCCTTTGATCCGGCGGTGTCCATCTCTTTATGCGCTTTTTTTTAGACGTACGCAAAAGCACGGTCGGTCAACAACAATTATTTTCACCTTTGAAAAGATGGACACAGCTGAATAGAGGCCAAACAAACCTGGAGAAACTCTGCTGCCTCATTAGTGAATGGATCTGTTTCACTTGAATCACGTATTGAATATAACAAGGGCTTATTGGTAATTTTCCATTCTGCAACATTCAATGCGTTTGACTCAATGGATGTTTTTCCAGAGGCTAAATCATCACTATGCCTGTAGATCAATTCCCATAGGGTGCAATTTCCAAAATGTGGTCACTTGAGGGGGTGTCTGCTGTTCTGGAACTTAGGGGCTCTGCGAATGGAATCCGAAAACTATTCTAGGAAACTCTGTGCTCCATAAATCAAATGGCGCTTTTTCCTTTCTGAGCCCTGTGGTGCAGCCAAACAGTACTGTACAGTCCCATGTGGGGTATTGCCACGTTCTGGAAAAATTGTGTAACATATTATGGGGCCTTTTTTTACCTATTCCCCTTGTGAAAATTGGATATCTGGGGTTAACATAACATTTTAGGGGTAAAAATGTAATTATTTTTGCTTCACCACCCAAAATATAAAATGTTATGACACACCTGGGTTGCCAATTTGCTCACTGCACCCCTGAATGAATTCAGTGAGGTGTGCAGTTTGTAAAATGGGGTCACTTGTGGGAGAGTTCCACTATTTAGGTACCTCAGGGGCTCTGCCAATGTAACATGGCACTCGCAAACCTTTCCAACTAAATCTGAACTCAAATATGGCGGTCATTCCCTTCTTCTCTGTGCACTGTGCCTCAAAAGCAGTTTTTGACCACATATGGGGTATTGGTGTACAAAACAAATTGTATGGTGCATTATATCCTGTTATTTAGTGAATTTGAAAGATTTGGGGTTAAAGCAACATTTCGATGGTTAAAAATGTATTTTTCCAATTTCACTGCTCAACATTATAAACTTCTGTGAAGCACCTGGAGATTCAAGGTGCTCACCAAACTTCTAGATAAATTCCTTGAAGGGTCTATTTTACAAATTGTGGTCACTTGTGGGTGAACTCCACTATTCCACTGCCAATGTGACATAGCACCTGCAAACCATTCCAACTAAATCTGAACTCATATATGGCGCTCCTTCCTTTCTTCACTTTGCAATGTTCCTCAAAAGTAGTTTTTGATAACATATTGGGTATTTTTGTACTCAGGAGAATTGCACGACAAAATATATGGTCCATTTTCTCTGTTACCCTAATAAAAATGAAAAATGTGGGGTTAAAACAACATTTTTGTGGTTAAAAATGTATTTTTTAATTTTCACGGCTCAAAGTTATAAATTCTGTGAAGCACCTGGAGATTCAAGGTGCTCAACAAACATTTAGATAAATTCCTTGAGGGGTCTAGTTTCCAAAATAGGGTCACTTGTGGGAGGTTTCCACAGTTTAGGTCCATCAGGGGCTTTCAAAACGCGACATGGCGTCCGCTATTAAAGACAATTCTGCTTTCTAAAATTCAATTGGTGCTCCTTCCCTTGCGAGCCCTGCCGTGGTCCCAAACAGGAGATTTACACCACATAAGAGGTATCAGCATACTCAGGAGAAGTTACACAACAAATTGTATGGTGTAATTTCTCTTCTTACCCTTGTGAAAATGCTAAATTTGAAGCTCAAGTAACATTTTTGTTGGAAAAAGTAAAATTCAGAATGCGTCTGCCGCCAGAGCTCTGTGATCTTGAGAACGTGCCCTGCATGCCGGGACCTTGTTGTTGTGCCGGGACGCCAATAGGTCGACGTCCGGCTTCCCCCAGCGGCAACAATCTCTTGAAACACGTCCGGTCGAAGAGACCATTCCCCTGCGTCCATGCCCTGGCGACTGAGAAAGTCTGCTTCCCAGTTTTCTACGCCCGGGATGTGAACTGCGGAGATGGTGGAGGCTGTGGCTTCCACCCACAGCAGAATCCGCCGGACTTGCTGGAAGGCTTGCCGACTGCTTGTGCCGCCTTGGTGGTTGATGTATGCCACCGCCGTGGCGTTGTTCGACTGAATTCGGATCTGCCTGCCTTCCAGCCATGGCTGGAATGCTATGAGGGCTAGAACACTGCCCTTATTTCCAGAACATTGATCTGGAGGGAGGACTCTGCTGAGTCCATGTACCCTGAGCCCTGTGGTGGAGGAAGACTCCCTGACAGACTCGCGTCCGCCGTGACCACAGCCCAGGATGTGGGCAGGAAGGATTTTTCCTTCGACAAGAATGGGAAGAAGCCACCTCGGAGTGTTCCCCAACTGGAAACGTGCATCGGCTCGCTCGGGGGACGGAGATGCTGTGAAGCAACGAGTCGGAGGACGAGAACTGAGCTCTATCCTGTGACCGTAAGACAGAATGTCTCCTACATCGGTCTTGGACATGTGGGGACCACTCCCCTGACCTGGACCGCCATGCAGAAAAGGTTCCCTGTGCACGGCGGAGGATGAAAATACCACCGCCTGAGACGTCAAAGACGCTAATTGCGGAGCACAGGATGACCGCATTGATCTGAGACAGAGCAGCTGAGATAGCCTGGAGTGCCCACCCCTGCAAAGGCTGGGGTAACGGACGCGCCTATGGCTTCATAGATGGATCCCATTAGGAGTTCTATCTGTCTGTCCGTGGCATTCTTGAGCGTGGACCCGCCAGCCACTGCTACTACTGATCTAGCCGCCAGTCCGAGACTGGCGGGCACCTTATGACACTGAGCCGAAACCTTAACAACGTCAGAGGGGAAGGGACAACGTGTGTTATAAGGCGTTCAGTAAAACGCTTGTCCGGGAAGGTGTGCTTCTGGACAGAATCTGTGAAGCCTTGAGAGCCACGTCCGGACAGAGTCCTGGGTTGCGACCTCCGCCCCATCCTCTAGAGGGTCCTCAAGCTGAGACCCTAGAAGTCGGGGAAGATTCCAAGCAAGGCTGCTTAGCCGGACTGGGACTGCGGTTCGTGCTGGAGTTTACCACGTAATAACTAGAGGCCACCCCAGGAACACGCTTTGTCGCCGACCGAGGGAGGCCTGGGGCGATCCCGCAGTGCCCGGGGCCTGTGTAAGGGGCCGGTCTGGACTGCAAACTCCTAGTCTCTTAGCCGACCATTTGTCCATAGTCTGAGACATGGATAGTGAAAATGACCCAGAGAGTTTCTCAGCAAAGCTGTAACTCTGTCCCTGCCGCCTGGACAGGGAACGCCAGCGAAGCTCAACCAGTGAAACTGCATTCAAACATTATATAGCCATATATACAGTGTATCACATATACAGTTCATCACTCTAGGGGGTCCAGCATCGAGAAGAAGCCCCCTGGTGTACCGACCCTGAAGCAGTATGTGCTGCTGAAAACATGGCTGTCGGCGTGTACAGTGGAGGGGGGAGCCGTGGGCGTAACCCCAAAAGTGCGGGAATCTGGTGCCCTGAGCGAAACGTGAGGGAGGCGGAGGACAGCCAAGTGTGCTCCAGCCGTCACTGCTAGCCTCCGACTGACCGTCCCGCCCTTCCCCCTGACTGGCAGGGCCAGGGACGGGAGTTTAAGGCGCTAGGCCGCAAAAGCCGGGAACTAAAGTTACAGACCGCGGCCGGCAAGCAGGCGCGGTAGTCGCCAAGTCTGAGGTGAAGCTGCTCTCTGCACCGTCCCCAAGGGGACACTGAGTCCTTGAGGGGATCAGTTCCGTAGCGTGATTAGTGAGGGGGGCGGAGGACAGCGAAGTGTGCTCCGGCCCTCACTGTCGGCGTCAGCCCGACTGTCCCGCCCTTCCTCCTGACTGGCAGGTCCGGGGGTGGTATAATGATTGAACAGTGCCCGGGGCTGGACTGTAATGCTTCTCTAGGAGTAGCCAAAAATCAACAGTGCGACCATACAACAAGCATATATATATATATATATGTACACTTCGGCACTCAGTGGGGCCAGCACCTCAGGTGCTGCTTACCGACCGCTCACAGCGGTTGTGTGATCAACAGAATCCGTGCCCGGGCCCCCCTGATGTTGTCTCTCCTCTCCAGCGTCAGAAGTGCTGACAGTAATGGCTGCCGGCGTTCTGTGGGGAGGAGGGGGCCGTGGGCGTGCCCTAGAAAGTGCGGGAATCTAGTGCCCCACTGTGCTGAGTGAGGGGGGAGGAGGATACATAGTATGCTCCAGCCCTCAGTGCTGCCGTCCTGTGCAGCATCCCGCCCTTCCCCTGACTGGCAGGCCTGTGGGCGGGAATAAGCGAAACTAGGCCGCAAAAGCCGGGGACTAAAGTTATAAGCGCGGCCGGCAAATAAGCACGGCCGGCGCGGTAGTCCCCGGCGCACTAACACACCCAGCAGTGCTGCAGTGTGTATGGCACAAGCGCTCCATGCGCGGTCCCCACGGGGACACAGAGTACCTCACAGTAGCAGGGCCATGTCCCTGATGATACCCGGCTCCTGTCCAGCAAATTCCCCAGGGGCTGCGGAGGGAGCACGGTCCCAGTGCCTGGAGACCGATTAGGATCCCACTTCACCCAGAGCCCATCAAGGGATGGGGAAGGAAAACAGCATGTGGCTCCTGCCTATGTACCCGCAATGGGTACCTCAACCTTAACAACACCGCCGACAAGAGTGGGGTGAGAAGGGAGCATGCTGGGGGCCCTGATATGGGCCCTCTTTTCTTCCATCCGACCTAGTCAGCAGCTGCTGCTGACTAAGATGTGGAGCTATGTGTGGATGTCAGCCTCCTTCGCACAAAGCATAAAAACTGAGGAGCCCGTGATGCACGGGAGGGTGTATAGCAGAGGGGAGGGGTTTACACTTTTGAGTGTAATACTTTGTGTGGCCTCCGGAGGCAGTAGCTATACACCCAATTGTCTGGGTCTCCCAATGGAGCGACAAAGAAATTTATATTTTTTAATTCCGAATTGCTTTAGTTCCTGTGAAGCATTTGAAAGGTTAATAAACTTGTTAGATGTGTTTTTGAGCAGTTTAAGGGGTGCAGTTTTTAGAGTGGTATAAAATGCTTGCATAAAAAGCTTGGGGGAAAAAGTGCAATAGTGTCTTACCCAGTAATACAGAATAAAAGTAATAGGGGAATGTGCTCACCTTATTGGGTTGTGTATCACACAACCAGATATTAAGCCTGTAACCAGCTGCTGCAGAGTCCACGTGCTGAAAACGCAAAAAAACACTCGGGAACTCTGTTAATGGGGAACTATTACTGCGCTGCTGAAGATACGACACACATCCAGGAGATGTATAATGCAAGGTGGTTTAATTCAATGCGTTTCGAAGTGTTACCCCACATCTTCATCAGGAAATCCACCAGTATGACCTAAAATTTACCTATGGCCTAGGTCAAAATACAAAAAATACAATAGTGGGTGGGGATAGAGACAAGGCAATACCTATAATTTGTAACCATGAAGAAGTAGTTCACTGTTGCTAAATGAAAATCTATATTTGTTAACCTGTATAGTTAATGATAGGGATTATATACTAGTTAGCAAGCTATTAGAGCTCACTGCAGCCATATTACTTTGGCACTAATTACTGTTGCTTATTGTAATTTATAGGTATTGCCTGGTATATATTCCCCCTATTGTATTTTGACCTATGCATAGGTAAATTTTAGGGTAACATAAGTTGAATAGTGCAGTTGTAACTCTCCAAACTTAATTCTTGATTCCCATATTCCATAAATAATAGCCTTGGTTCTCTATATTAACTATGCACACCAATAATTCTAAAGAAGTATCTGTGCAATTAAGATTAGCTATTAATTTGGTATGCAACACACTAACAATTTTGCTATTTGTATTATTCCTATTATCCTCTTTTATTGTGATTTTACCCTGTAGGCTCCTTTTTAGGCTCCTTTTTATTGTTGTAATTTTAACCTTTAGATTCCTTTTTATTGTTATGATTTTAACCTTTAGGCTCCTTTTTAGGCTCTTTAGGCTCCTTTTTATTGTGATTTTAACTTTAATGTGTAATAAAGAATTTATTTGAGTCTTCACAAGTGTCATTGTATCTTGTAAGCAAAGGCTATGACAGTGAGAAAGTAGGATAAGTTCAGTCGGAATACAAAAGGGATACAAAAATGTAAGAAATGTGGAACTGCAACCATCTAATGGAGACGTCCAGGCTGACCACGGAAACTGACACCTAAGAGGAGCGTCTTACGATGGAGTCAGGCTGAAGAAAATCGACATGCAAATTCACTGCAGTTAGCTAAAGAAAATAGTACATAGCCTGATATGATTATAAATAATTGTTTATTTGTAAAAAAATGCAAGCAAAAGGGTAAAGGTGGAAGGATCACATAGTGAGCAACATACACAGCAGGAGGTAAACTTTATTATGTACATTCAATAATAAATAATAACTATGGGGTAGTGGCAAACATATTAAGATAATAAAGCAAAAAGCTATAAAATGATGTGCAGAATAAATGCCGGGCATCTGAATTGAGGTAACTATATCAGAGATGAAACTCTGATAAGGTAGGACAGATGCATAAATGAAAATAACTATGGAGCTTACCCATATGTACTCCTCCAGCTAGAATGGTGCTAGTCCAAAGCTCATTTCGGCACAAGCTGACTTCCTTCTGTCTTACTTTTTGTACAGTTATATCTCTGATACATTTACTGTACCTCATTTCAGATCCCCAATATATATCTTGTACATCATTTTAGAGCCCTTTGCTGTACTATCTTATCAGTCTTGGCACTTCGCCATAGTTACTGTTTATTACTGATCATACATTACATTTATAGACTACTGCCAGGTACGACCAGGAAACATTTCAGGTGGACAGTGATGAAGTTTAAGTTGTAAAGGACTTCAACCTACTCGGATTGATGATGACTCAAGATGTAGCGATGACACCGGAAGTCAATAGCAGAATAGCTATGGGCAACTCAACAATCAAGTCACTGGACAAGATCTTCAAATCGAGAAACATTTCACTGGTGACATAGTCCAGTATTTTCTGTGATAATGTATGAATGCAAAATATGGACAATAAAAAAACAAGACAGAAGAAGAATCGGGGTGCTGGAGAAGGATGTTATCAATACCGTGAATGGCAAGGAAAAACATCAATTTTGAAATAAATCAAGCCAGACATGTCACTCCAAGCAGAGATCATCAAGTTACGACTTGCCTACTTTGGACATATCATACAATGAGAGCAATCACTGGAGAAGAACATCATGGTTAGAAGAAAAGAAGGAACAAGGCAAAGGGGCAGATGACTTAATACAATCAAAGTAACTGCGGAGAAGACCCTGGTTGGACTAACTAGACCTGCACAAGATCGATCTTCTCACATATTGTTTATTGTTTAAGCTGAAGGCCATTAAAAAGAAAAGAACATAATATCAATTACCTCATCTTGCTGTGGAGGTTGCCCACTATGTGATCCTTCCACTTTTAACCTTTTGCCTGTATTTTCTATTAATAAGCAATTATTATAATCATATTAAGCAATGTACCATTTTCTGTAGGTTTCTTGGTATTTTAGGGTTCTTGCATCCACTTTATTAGCTTACTTTTGGTCTATTATATTGGGTATATTCCTCCCTATATCTGTGATCTAGTCTCCTGGTATTTACCTGCACATAACCTTCGATCCTCACAAGATCTCCTTCTCTACTCCCCTCTCATCTCCTCTTCCCACCATCGCATCCAAGATTTCTCCCATGCATCCCCCATACTCTGGAATGCTCTGCCACAACATATCAGACTCTCGCTTACCTTGATAAGCTTCAAAAGAAACCTGAAGACCCACCTCTTCCGACAAGTCTAAAACCTTCAGTAACCCTCAGACCAGTACACCACTGTGCAACCAGCTCTGTCCTCATCTACTGTATCCTCACCCATCCCCCTCAGTCTGATACAGTGCCGCACGACCATCTCCACCCTCACCTACTGTATCTTCACCCATCCCTTGTAGACTGTGAGCCATGGCAGGCAGGGTCCTCTCCTCCTGTATCAGTTTGTGCCTTGTTTTGGTTATGATTATTGTACTTATCACTACTATGTGTACCCCTTTTCACAGGTAAAGCCCCATGGAATAAATGGTGCTATAATAATAATAATAATAATAATAATAATATTGTTTGTTTTCTATTACCATTTTATGATTACTTTCTTGTCAAAAATTAAGAGACCACTGCAAAATTGTCAGTTTTTCAGATTTTTCTCTTTATAGGTATATTTTTGAGTAAAATGTAAATTGTTCTTTTATTCTATAAACTACTGACAACATGTCTCCGAATTTCCAAGCAATAAATTTTGTATTTATTTTCTGAAAATGAGAAATGGTTGAAATAACAAAAAAAATGCACAGTGCTTTCAGACCTCAAATAATGCCAAGAAAACAAGTTCATAATCATTTAGAAACAACAATACTAATAATGTTTAACTCAGGAAGAGTTCAGAAATCAATATTTTGTAGAATAACCACGATTAGTAATCACCGCATTCATACATCTTGGCATGCTTTCCACAAATCTTTCTTACTGCTTTTGGGTGACCTTATGCCACTCCTGGTACAAAAATAAGCTGTTCTTCTTTGTTTGATGGCTTGTGACTATCCATCTTTCTCTTGATTACATTCCAGAGGTTTTTAATAGGGTTCAGGTCTGGAGATTGGGCTGGCCATGACAGGGTTTTGATGTGGTGGTCCTTCATCCACACATTGATTGACCTAGCTGTGTGGCATGGCGCATTGTCCTGCTGGAAAAAACAGTCCTCAGAGTTGGGGAACATTGCCTGAGCAGAATAAAGCAACTGTTTTTCCAGGATAACCTTGTCTGCGGCTTGATTCATACATCCTTTACAAAGTTTAATCTGCCCAATTCCAGCCTTGCTCAGGCATCCCCAGATCATCACCAATCCTCCACCAAATTTCACAGTGGATGCAAGACACTGTGGCCTGTACGCCTCTCCAGGTCTCTGTCTAACCATTACACAACCAGGTGTTGGGCAAAGGTGAAAATTAGACTCATCAGAGAAGATTACCTTACTCTAGAAATTGGGCAGATTAAACTTTCAAAGGACACTGTGTATATATATACTGAACAAAAATATAAACACAGCATTTTTGTATTTGTTCCCATTTTTCATGAGCTGAACTCAAAAATCTAAGACTTTTTCTATGTACACAGAAGGCCTTTTTCTATCAAACATTATTCACAAATTTGTCTAAATCTGTGTTAGTAAGAACTCATTCTTTGCCGAGATAATCCATCCACCTCACAGGTGTGGCTTATCAAGATGCTGATTAGACAGCATGATTATTGCACAGGTGTGCCTTAGGCTGGCCACAATAATAGGTCACACTAAAATGTGCAGTTTTACAGTATCCAGGGTCTTGGGAGGTCAGAAAACCAGTCAGTATCTGGTGTGACAATCATTTGCTTCACATTGTACAACACATCTCCTTCGTATAAAGTTGATCAGGTTGTTCATTGTGGCCTGTGGAATGTTTGTCATTTTTCAATGGCTGTGCAAAGTTTCTGGATATTGACAGGAACTTAAATATGCTGTCATATGTGCCGATCCAGAGCATCCCAAACATTCTGAATGGGTGATATGTTCGGTGAGTATGCTGGCCGTGCAAGAACTATGATATTTTCATCTTCCAATAATTGTGTTACAGGTCCTTGCGACATGGGGCCATGCATTATCATGCTGCAACATGAGGTGATTTTCGTGGATGAATGGCATAATGTAGCGCCAGCGTCCCTGCCCTGCTCTGCCTTTCCTCAACAGGGATGCCAACTCACTCACCTCTGCGGCCATGGCTGAGAGGCACTAGGTACTTAAGGCATTCTCCCACTAGGGAAGGTGCCTGAGAAACATCTTTAGTTAGTCAGCCAATACCTGGAAGTCAAATGGATAAAGATTAAACCTTCAGTTTGAGAGACCCCCCAGTGAGGAGCCTGGACTTCATCGACGTGCATTTCGCATGGTACAAGAGCTTTTTCAAGATGGAGAGGCATCTTGAAAAAGCTCTTGTACCATGGGAAACGAGCGTCGATGAAGTCCAGGTTCCTCACTGGGGGGTCTCTCAAACTGAAGGTTTAATCTTTATCTATCTGACTTCCAGGTAATTAACTTTCTATTTGTTAGGCATTATATTGAATGGCTGATTTGCTTAGATACACTCCACATGGGATTACTCCTATATTGAGCCTTATAACTGTCCTCTGCCATTCATACATATAGTCCTGGTTAGTCATTATACCCTCAGTTTGTGACACTTCAACACTGACTGGGGGTCTCAGGATTCACTTGATTAAGATTTTAATGCAATCAATCCCACTGTGACCGATTTATTTACAGGATTTCTGTTTATCCTGAGTATTTTTGGTGGTTTTCCTGAGACCATCCCTGTCTGTGTAACAATTCTGTCCATGTAACAATCTTTATATTCCCCCAGATGATTCATTTTGGTGATGTCTTGTCATGTTTTTAATTGTCTATTGTATTTTTTTCATATCTAATAAAATTGTCCATTTTTTGCACATATACTCTTTGTCCTCTTGTGTATATATCTAGGTTTATACTTTTTAATTTTGCAGAAAAGGTGTACATCTAATTCTAAATTAAACTAGATTTTAATTTCAACTATAGTTAGATGTACACATGTTTATTCTATACATACAAGTTAAAGAGAACCTATCATCAGAATCAGGCATATTAAATTAAACGTAGGGGCATAAAGATGCTGTTCTACTGATTTATTAGGTACCCTTAGCATAGAAATCCGCAGCCTGGTTGTTTTTAATGATCATTAGAACTTTGGGTGCAATAGGCTTTACATGACTTGCAGCAAGACTGTGGGCAGGACTTTGGGTAGGGTCTTTGGCTCTGCCACGGCCCCTAACCTGCCTCTGGTGTTTGTATATAATCTTACTGTTTAATATTTTGCAATGGCACCATCATAACTGTGGGTGGCTCTTGTGCACCTTGATCTCTGCTTCAGTAAAATGGTGCCTGTGTGCGCATGCGCACACTGACCTCTTGGCGATCTTCAGTAAAATGATGCCGGAGCGAAGCATGCACAGATGTAAATCTTGGCTCATCATTGAGGTGAGATCTAAATCTGCGAATGCACCAACACCATTGCCACTTTACTGAAGCCCGCTGCGAGATCAATGAGTTAAAGGATGATGCCGTTACAAATTTTTAAACAGCAAGAATATATGAACATCAAAGGTACCTGAGGGGCCGTGGCAGATCCGAAGACCCTACCCACAGTTCTTCCCCACAGTCCTGCTCGATATACGAAGAGCTTATTGCACCCATACATCTAATGATCATGAATGAACAACCAGGCTGCAGATTTCTATACAGAAGATACCTAACAAATCAGTAAAACAGTGCCTTTATGCCCAAACCTTTAGTTTAACACACCTGATCTTGATGATAGGTTCTTTTTAAAATACATTTTGTAAAAATGCAACTAAACTTACAAATAGTAAGTCACAATACTAAAGCAATACATTATTATCAAAGTCAAAGGCAGCACAGGTACAAAATTCTGATAAAACAATCAATCACTGTCATGCATCAGGGTTCAAACTTGTGACCCCATGGTTTCTGATCAGTTTATCTGTCCACTGAGCAATAGTAGATACATCTTTTCCCTGGGTGTTTATTATCTGTTATCCTTGCTTTAGTCTGTTAGGTTAACATATGTCTTCATTTACTCACTTGTTTGTACTGTTACCTTTCGGGTGAGGCTATAAATACCTTCCTCCTGCTGATATTTTCTGCTTTTGATATTCTCATTTGGATGTCCAGCCATACTGCTAAAGTTTATCTTAGTTAGTAGAGATGAGCGGATTCATGGAAGTTAGTTTTCTACTGCTCGAGCTGAACTTTTTTAAAGTTCAGTTTTGGACCCGGACTTGACCTGAACTTCAATTGAAGTCACTGATTGACAGTTGGGTTGTCCGCCCACATTCAGCCAGCCATAAATAGATCACTTCCGGGAGAGGGTGGTCAGGGTTTTTTCCATTTTTTTTTTTGGTGCATACTACATCTGATCATACTGTTGTTACCCCCAGTGTGAACTGATCAAACACAGCAAATGGCTCGCACTGGGCCGAGCACCCAGGGTACCCAAGCACAGCAATGATCGCGTTAGTGGTTTGCATTCATAAAGCACCTGAACTTTGCTTTCTTGGAAAACACCGAACATTAGGTTCACTCATCTTTATATATAATTGTCTTAATTCTGTCTGTCTATAACGGAAATCCCACATCGCTGATTGGTCGCGCCAGCCGCCCATGACTAATTAGCGACAGGCGAAGTCCGGCCGCGAATTGGCGCGGGATTTGAACCATGCTTCGATAATTCGTTGCACACAGACACCGTCGCACACAGAAGCCTCTATATACACCCCAGTAGCCTTTATAAACACCCCAGCAGCCTTTATATACGCCCCACTAGCCAAAGTCTCTATATACACCCCAGCAGCAGCCTCCAGCATGATTTTACTCACCTTGCACTTTCTTCTCTTTTCATACTCTGTAGTACTTTCTCCCTCCCCTCGCTGCCCCTGCAGGCTGGAAGATGCAGCTGCTTCCTATTTCCTCCTCGGCATGTCCCACCCACCTCTCTGCTCAGCTGCCTCCTGATTGGATGTGGGTGTTGCTGAGGGAGTGGTGCGGGCAGGACCCTTAGATACCCGACTGCGGCCTTAGCAACGTGACACAGACTGTCACAGAACCTGTGTTAGAGAGCAAATGGAGGGGAGAGGGGAAATTTAGCAAATACAGGGGAAAATAATGATTGCGGCGTGATGGCACGATGTGTATGGGCGGTGGTGGGTGCTGACGCCGACCCTGCATAGTTCACTAATGTTTACTAAACAAGTATGATGTAATTTAGTCACGTTTACTGGACAAGTTCTGTCAGTCACAGTGTGATGTACTTTTGTCACGTTTATTGAATACGTTCTGTCAGTCACAGTGCAACATAGTTCAGTCACGTTCACTGCGCTGAACAGATACTTCTTTGCTGTACGCTATCACGATTAACGCTTCCTGTCTTCCAATGGGTCATAAGCGAAAATACGCCACTGAGGATGACGGAAAAGCAGCAGCAGCATCAAGGCAACGACAACGTCGAAAGCAAAAGACACGTCAACAAACTGCCGCCAGACAAGCCCAGGATGCGGAATCTCACGATAATGCATATATTTTACCCTGTATATTCATTGCATTATTCTTAAATCTTCATAAATAAACTACATACATTTTCTAGAATACCCGATGCAATAGAATCGGGCCACCATTTAGTCTCTAAATATGGCTCTTAATTTCTGTGCAGTTTTGTACACTTTCACAGCATTAGATTTGTATTGAATTTCTTGGTGTGGATCATCTGTAAACATCTATCACAATATTCTGTTCCAGTTGCATAACAAATATATTTCCTCTATTTGAAGAGGAGGAAACTGCAATACATTTCTGAAGAGGAAGCGCAACTGGTAAATAAAGTAAGAAGACCACATCTGTCATTTACATGTCTGCTTTGGTCATTATTTATCAAAGATAATACTTTATTTCCTTCTTCAGTCTCTCACTTTATACACTCCTCAACTTTGCAATTGACATACTAAGAAGTAGAAATCATGAAAATATGAAAATCACAAAATTAATAGACATGTTAATGATCTGCAAATGGTAAAATAATGGAAACAAATGTATTCTGTATTGAGTATGAGATACACGCCATCACACACCTTAGCATGCTATCAGTGAGGTCACTAATGGGTGTAGGAGAAATGTTCTGCCACCTTCACTTGAGGAGTGGAGTCATGATGATTTGCATGCCTACCTGCATTTAGCGTCTCAGAAAAGACAAATACTGTACATTTTTTTATATAAATCGTTATATAAAAAAAAATGTACAGTATTTGTCTTTTCTGAGAGTTAATTCAAACAAATTCTACAGCCAATGTGTTGATTACTTTTGATTCACCCTCCTTTATGTAAAGCTGTCAAAATAAGTATTGAACACAGCACCAACTTTCTAAGTAAATATATTTCTTAAGGTGCTATTGACATAAATTTCTCCTCAGATATCAGTAGTAAAGATGAGTGAACCCAAACTATTAAGTTTGGGGTTCATACCAAACACGGACTTGAAAAAATAAATCAGTTTGGAGTTCGGGTGCTGTATGTATGCTAACCACTTGACCGAGCACCAATGTACTCGGGTATGCTCAGTGCTCAGGTAAGTGAGAGCCGCTTTCAGTCTCTGAATGGCTCTCAATGGGGGTAAAAACAATATTTTTGGATGTATTGTCTACAAAAAATAACAAAAACCACAATACCAACCCCTTCCCTTCATTCCTTCTTTGGAAATTATCTGTTTATGGATGGCTGTATGTGGGCAGAGAGGAGAACTGCACAATCAGTGACTTCCAATGGGATTTGGGATGCGGGATCAAGTTCAGGTCCTGAACTAAACTTTGTCGAACCTGGCGAGCCTGAAATTCCACGGGTCTGCTCATCTCTAATCTTTAACAATGCATACAATCCACACAGGCAAAGTAATCAAAACATAGATGTCCATACATTAAGTTGTGTATAATAATGAGAAATAACTCAGGAAAAAAGTATTTAACACGCTTACTGAAATTTAATTAATATGGTTTACATAAGCCTTTGTTGGTGATGACAGCTTGGAAATGCCTCCTGTATGGAGAAAATAGTTGTATGCATTGCTGAGGTGTGATTTTTGCCCATTAATTCATACAAACACTCTTCAAATCCTGAAGGTTCCAAGGGCTCCTTCTATGAACTTTAAGGGGCATTTTGCACACTACGACATCGCAAGCCGATGCTTGCGATGCCGAGCACGATAGTCCTCACCCCCGTCGCAGCTGCGATATCGTGGTGATAGCTGGCGTAGCGAACATTATCACTATGCCAGCTTCACATGCACTCACCTGCCCTGCGATGTCGCTCTGGCCGGCGACCCGCCTCCTTATTAAGGGGGCGGGTCGTGCGGCGTCATAGTGTCGTCACACGGCAGGCGGCCAATAGAAGTGGAGGGGCAGAGATGAGCGGGACGTAAACATCCCGCCCACCTCCTTCCTTCCGCATAGCTGGCGTGAGTCGCAGGATGCAGGTAGGAGATGTTCCTCGCTCCTGCAGCTTAACACAGTGATGTGTGATGCCACTGGAACGAGGAACAACATCGTAACATCGGTCATTTCCAAATTATGGAAATGACTGACGCTACACCGATGATACGATTACAACAATTTTGCGCTCGTTAATCGAATCAAAAAGACTTTACACACTACGATATCGCTTGCGACGCCGGATGTGCGTCACTTTCAATTTGACCCCACCGACATCGCACCTGCGATGTCGTAGTGTGCAAAGTGCCCCTTAGTGTTAATTACTTCCATAAATTTTCTATTGGATTCAGGTCAGGTGATTGACTGGGACATTTTAGCAGCTTTATTATCATTTTCTGAAACCAATTGAGAGTTTCCTTGGCTGTGTGTTTGGGATTGTTGTCTTGCTGAAATATCCACCTTTATTTCCTTTTCATCATCCTGATAGATAGAAACTGATTTTTATTAAGAATGTCTGTGTGCGTTTGTCCATTCATCCTTCCTTCAGTTATATGAAGTTTTGCAGTGCCGTATGCTGAAAAACAGTCCCACAACATGATGTTCCCACCTCAAAACTTCACTGTTGGTATAGTGTTTTTGGGGGTGGTAATCTTTGGCATCCAAAGAGTTGAATTTTGGTCTCATCTGACAAGACTAAATTCTCCCAATATTTCACAGACTGATCTAAATGTTGTAAAGCAAACTTTAATATGTTTCATCATGGTTTTTTTTTCCAAACATCTTTAGCAATGAAGACTTGCATGGTTAGTGTGCATACAGACCATGAAGGTTGAATGCATTACTTATTGCTTTCTTTGAAACAATTGTACCTGCTGATTCTAGGTCTTTCTTTAGCTCTCCATAGGTGGTCCTTGGCTCTTTGACAATTCTTCTGATAGTTCTTTTCACTTTTTTGAAATCTTACTGGGAGCAGCTGGTCGTGGTCAGTTTATGGTGAAATTATACTCTTTCCACTTCTGAATTATGGCTCCAACAGTGCACAGTGGAACAGTCAGCAGTTTAGAAATTGTTCTGCAACCAATGCTGTAGGTATGTTTTGCAACAATAAGGTTGTGAAGGTCTTTAGCCAGCTCACTGGTTTTACCACTCATGAGATGTTTCTTGCATGCCACCTTGGTAATAACACCTTTTTATAGGCCATCAATTGAACCAGCTGATTATTTTTCACTAAGTGGCAGGATTGCTTTCTAATTACTGGTAGATTTCAGCTGGTGTCATGAGTTCCATGACTTTTTTCACTTCTGTTTCTTCATGTGTTCAATATTTTTTCACTGTCATTTGCTTTTGTGGTTTAGATGGGTCGTTACTGACATCTGGAGAGAATTTCATATGAGTAGCACCTTTAGAAATATATTTACTTAGAAAATTTGTGACGTGTTCAATACTTATTTCACTTTCTTTGTGTGTGTGTGTGTGCGTGCGTGTGTGTGTGTGTGTGTGTATATATAGATATATCCATGTATGTGGGTTTATAATTAAGGGTGGACATACTCTGGACATACATGGAGGTGGGTCCATGCCAGCTTAACAGGTGTAGAGAATAATGAAGCCAATCTGGCCAGAGAAGTGCAGAATAAACTAGCAGTAGTAATTGGCAAAATCCAGGAACCACTGAATTGCCTTTACTCAGTCAGGATGAGGCCACTTCAAAAGCACAAACACCTTCTCTGGATTCATCTTCAAACCGGAGTCGGAGATAATGTAGCCCAGAAAGGGAAGGGAAGTCCGTTCAAAGATGCACTTCTCGAATTTGGCATACAGACGATTCTCCCTCAACCTCTGCAGAACCTGAACATTTCTACTATGTGTTGGTAGATCTGGAGGGAACACTAGGATGTTGTGCAGGTATATGACCACACACAAGCCGAGGAAGCCCCTGAAGATATCATTCACAAATACTTGTAAGACCTCAGGAGCATTGCAGAGCCTGAATGGCATTACTCAATACTCATAAAAGGTATTAAAGGTAGTCTTCCATTCATCACCCGGCCATATACGGACAAGATGATATGCACCTCAGAGGTTGAGCTTGGAGAAGATTCTGGAAGCTTGAAGGCAGTCAAACAACTCCGGTATAAGAGTCAGTGGATATTTATTCTTGACCATGATTAGATTGAGATTTCTATAGTCTATACATGGCCGAAGGGAACTGTGCCACCCCAGCAGCGGATCGAACCGCTCGGATCCGGGATGGTGTCAGTTCGTGGCTTGAGGGTCTCCAGACCCGGGGGCTTAGGGGCCACATTCTAAAGTAAAGGGGAATATTTACAGGGGAGTTATAGTTCGTGACGCCACCGGTGGTGTGCGATAACTGGGAGTACCGCCGCTGCCGTTGGGAGCACCCGGGGTGATGAAATGGGGCAGCAAGGTGTAGTTACCCTCCATGGGTAGGGGTACGCCCTCGGGCTCTGGATGATGATACGGGTTGCCGTGACGAGAAGATCACTCATGTACTCACTCAGCCAGTAAGCAGACGCTGACAACCGGGTAAACCAAGTCTCTGGGTGCCGCTGCCATTCAAGGGGAGCTCGTCCGGGTCCCGTCCCCTGCAGTGCTGCCTGATGGTCCGTGACCTGCCTCCTAGCACAAAGTTTAAATTCACCGTAGTGTCTCAGTAGTCTGGAACTTGCCGGGCCCCGCTCCCCACTATGGCTAAGTGTGGGAGCCTGCTATCAGGGCTCACGCTTAGTGGGCTGCTTATATGGAAGGCCCTATCCCCCTCATTGCACTAGTTCTCCGATTCGATTCTAGTGGGAACAGTCCATGAAGGCTCCGTTCTCTGCAGGTTAATTGCCGGGTTGCCTGAAGCTTCTCCCCGACCTAGGGTCTGTGTACCCGGTCGTGCCTTTGGTCCTGGACCGGTGATAGGACCAGGCTGCTGACCGTTCTCTTTAACAGGTCCAGGCACCTTGCCTCAATCCCCTGTGACCGGGGGTCCAACTCCTCTAGGTCCAGATCACCGTCTGCAACCTAGACAGCTACTCTTGGGAGCCACTGCTTCCTGCCTCCTCCACTTTACTACTCCACTACACAACTCCTACTCTTCTCCACTCTGACACTCCTCACCTCCCCTTC
Source organism: Anomaloglossus baeobatrachus (assembly GCF_048569485.1). Taxonomy (NCBI): domain Eukaryota; kingdom Metazoa; phylum Chordata; class Amphibia; order Anura; family Aromobatidae; genus Anomaloglossus; species Anomaloglossus baeobatrachus. The sequence continues at coordinate 411,469,516 of NC_134357.1, read as the reverse complement.
CTGATTCCTAGGTGGGCGACCCTATTTCGCTTAAGCCACCCACTGGTGTGTCTGGTGGGTGTGGTGCAGGGTGTATCTAGGATTTGATTTGCTGTTGGAGGCAGCACTGTAAGAAGGGGACCCAGAACCATGAGGGATTTGAATACTGCACTAGAGAGAAAGAGCGTGCAGTACCCTGTGATGACCTGATAGTCCAGGGGCGTCACAGAACCATCCTTATTTTTTACGAAGAAGAACCCGACTCATGCAAGAAAGGAGGACTTCTGGATAATTCCCCTTGACAGATTCTCCTTGATGTACTCGGACATGGCTTGGCCTGAGACAGAGGGTACATTTGGCCAACAAGAGGTGAGGAAGCCAGAAGTAGATTGAAAGGGCAAGTATATGGCCTATGTGGCGGTAGTGTCTCAGCATCCTACTTATCAAAGACATTCGCATAGGACCAGTAGGTGGACAGCAGACCAGGAAGATTTGACGGTGTCACAAGCATTCTGGTAGAACAGACAGGAACAAGACACTTCTCGCAACAGGACTGACCCCACCTGAGTACATCACTGGATCTCTAGTTCAAGACAGGCTCGTACATACAAAACTATGGCAGGCCCAGTAGCAGTGAATGTGACAGACCAGGAAGCACATAGAAGGAGATTTTCTCAAGGGTGCAGAATCCCCACCTGTAGTTCTACTTGCTCAATAATGAAGTGAATGGTCTTGTTTAAAGGTTTTCCATCCACAGATGACACGGCTATAGGGACTTGAAGTTACAGGATAGAAATCTAATACTCATCCACTAGGCCTGTTGCATGGAGTTCCTTGTGAACCTGTGACACCCCTGCGGTACCAGGTGTCACAAAAATAAGGTAACAATTAAGGTAACAACCAAAGTCTAACATAACTGTGCCAGCCACTACACACACACTAGCACACCAAGACATTTACACTCGCTGTACCCGGCTGGGAGCCTCACTTAGCCAGATGACAGGGATGGGCACTGTAGATAACAGGCAGCCAACTGGGAGGAATAGACCAGACCTGGGGGAGGAGATAGTGACCTGGGGAGTGTGGGTAGTCTGCAGAAGACAGGAAGTGGTAGTTAGTCTGGAGTAGACAGTGAAAGAGGAAGGGTGTCAAGACAGACCAGAGACTCTGGAGACACATAGAAAGAAGGAAAGACACTCCAAATACCTGAGTTGTAAGAACAGCCACTCAGAGGAGGAAAGTAGCTGTGGAGTGAGAGAGCAAGCCCCAAAGACAGAGGGACCCTGTGGGGTGGACATCCAAAGCTCACAGTACTTTGCACAGAGAGGTACAGATCCCCAGAACAGACACGGACTTCAAGCCCTCTGTTAACTTTGCCAGGCGGGTGGGTTTCCAGGACTCATCTGCCACCCTTTAACGTCCAAGGCATCAGCAGCAAAGCGGGACCGGGACACATATCCTTAAATAGTCCAAGCTGCCTACATCAGGACCCAGACACCAGGAGGACCTCCAAGTGCTCCACACCAGGGAGGACCCACATACACAGGAATGCACAGATGGAGAGTGCCACCAGGTTGGCAGGCACAGCCATCAGGACAAAGGTGCACCTGGAATCCAGTACGTCTCAGGGTGTCGAACCAGTGAGTAAACACCATCAAACTGCCCTCTTTGTCTGGACTGCTTCATTACCGTGCGCCTCCATGTTAACCCTTCACCTACTCCTGGGGAAAAGCCCTGCTCGTGGAGGGCTCCACCATCCATGCTGCCCCCGTCCATCTTCCCCAGTGGGAACCTGCAGCGGTGGCCCTACCTTCCCTGGCCGCAAACCGCTAGTGGCATAGTCAAACTTTTATTTTTATTTTTTTATTTAAAAATTGTTCGACGGTGTCCCCGGGTCCGGGACCCCTCGAGCCACGGACCGCCCGGATCCAATTAGCTCGGCTGCCCTGGGGCGCGACAAACCTAATCACGCTCCTGGGAGACCTCTGCTGCATGTGCAGGTCCCGGGAGTAGGCAGGAAGGACAGACGCCGATGCCACCGCTGAGCAGTCGGGTGGGTGAGTTCTCCGGCATCCCTGCTGAGAGAAGGGAACGGCACAGAGAAGGCGTCATATTCAGTGGATAAATTCTTCAGTACATGGAAACATCGACAGGCGCACCATCAGTACATGGTACAACAATTGTAACGTTAAGTCAGACCCTTAAATATTTGCATTGCATAAACCTACAACTCCCAGTATGTCCTTAACAATAGTAATGAGATACTGGGAGTTGTTACTATAATAAGTATCACAAATAAATGTTGGTTCTTTATATATAATGTTGTCTCTGAATTAAGTTATTCTCTTTCTTTTCCTCATATTCTCCAAACGCCATGATAACTCTTCATAACCACAGTTTGTTTCTGCAGACTTCTGTGCCGCCCCCGTACCAGCAGCCGGGCTGCTCGGATCTGGACCTGCAGCGTGGCTCGAGGGATTCTACCGGACCCGGGGGTCGCGCAGACACTTCAAATAAAAGGGGACGAATTTGTACGGGATTTGCTGTAAACTGTTTGTGACACCACCCACGGTGTGTGGTCAAGCGTGCCACCACCACTGCTGTTGTGGGACTCCCGGGGGCGATGGGATGGCAGCTGGATGTTAACCCCTCCGTGGGTAGGGATGGATGGACACCGGGGCCCAGTGTCTCTATGCCGGGGATGGTGAATGCAGGGGCCAGCGCGCTCGGTCGGATCGGGGAATGTTAGGTTACTCACGGTTAAATAAATCACACAAGTCCAGTGGTAAACCAAGGTGCTGGTGGCCGGCCGCCGTGGTCGGGTGTATCTGGTACCACACCCGGGCTGATGATCCGTATCACTTTCCTCTGCACTCAGTGTGTGGTGTGTTGGACTTCCCAGTGTGAAACACGGGAGTCCGCTCCCGGTCCTTTTTGTTGGGAGCTTTGCCCGCTGACGCTGACCCTTGGGATCTACCGGGCCCTGGCGGATGCCCTGTCCCTCTCGGTGGTTGGTTGTCTGCTTTTGAGACTTTGGTTGGGACAGGACCTATAATCCTGCCCTCAATTTGTTAATTAGCTAGGCCGTTGGTTCCAGTCCTGGCTTCAGGGTTAAAGTAACCCCTCTGTGCACAGTTTCCGGGTCGGTTCTCCGGTGTCAGTACTGGCGGGCTCCAACCTCGTCCCGGTCCACCTCGGATCTCCGGCAGCCATCTTCCCGTCTCCTGTTAGATACGGACCACCGTCTGCCACCTAGCCAGTACGCCATGGCTCCAACCCCGACACCTTTCCTTTCTGACTCCGCACTTCACTGGAGCTACACTGCTCTCCTTGAACTTCGACTCTCCTTTCCCAACTCTCAACTTAGACTCGACTACTGCTTTATCAACCCCGGGTTCTCCAGACCCCTAGGTGGGCGTTCTCCATCCACCTGGTTCCGCCCACTGGTGTGTCTGTCCTACCCTAAGCGGGGTGGCTAGGGTTTCAGGTCGGCTGTATGTAACCCTGTGTGGGAAGGTGTTGTGCGGGGGCCTCTCTGTGTGACCACCTGGTTTTGCCAGGGCGTCACACTTCCATGCGCTCCAGTTTTCTGTAGGGTATCACCACATAATATTCTTAAAAAATTGCAGTGTCATTATAATGCTCCAGCATAGAAATATCTGTACTTTGCTATGCCAGTGAATATCTAATTACCCCCATTGTGTTCTCTGCACAAAATATGACCCCACAATGTTCCTGTTATGGTACATGACCTCCACACTGCCCTCTCCTTTGCATACTGAGCCCCATCTTCACACTGTCTTCTCACACTGTGTCATCCTATAAAGCCCAGTCGCTATACAGTGACCCATCATCCTTGCTGTGGCCTCATGCTGCAGCCCCATGCTGCCCCCTCTCTATACCCCTCTAATGTCGCGGGAGGAGGGGCCGCGCTCACTACGCTCGGGTCCGCGGCTGCTGCTGCTGCTTGGTGGCTCGAGCGGTGGGCCGGACCCGGGGACTCGAGCAGCGCTCCTCGCCCACGAGTGAAAAGGGGGTGGTTTGTCTTGGGAGATAGTTCGTGACACCACCCACGGGTCGTGGCGACAGTGGGCACCACCGCTGCTGGTGACGGGGATCCCGGGAGCGATGGTAGGGAGCAGCTAGGATGTTGTCCCCTCCGTGGGTAGGGGTTGGTGATCCCGGGGCCCGGTGGCGGTACGGGGAGGCAGGATGGCTGGGGTGCAGGGTTGCAGGGGCAGCGCGGCACGGTGCCGGATGGCACTGTGGTACTCACTCAGGCACAAATTCACAGAGTCTCTGGTAAACCAAACGGCTGGATGGACGGGTCCCGCAGCCGGCTGCAGTGTCTTTGCTCTCCCCAGACAGGTTGATGGTAGCTGTCTTTCCCTACACCTGTGTAGAATGTGTTGACTCCGATGGTTTCCCAACGGTAGTCCGCTCCCCGGTGTATAGGTACCGAAGGAGCTTGTTTTACCTGCAGGCGCTGGCCTTTGGATCTCTAGCCTATGGCGGTGGCTGTGTATCCTCACGGTGTGGACTGTTGCCTTCTGTCGGGTCTTGGGTATTAGGAAACCCCTGGGGTTCCGGTCACTCTCGGATTTGACCGTTGTCGGCGGCTCCAAGCCTAGTCGAGATCCGATGGCCCTGCCTTTGTGCTTAGCTTCACTCCACTCCCCGGTTCGGTACCCGACCCCGGTCCTATGGTTACACAGAGGTCCACTAACTCCTGCAGATGGCCACCCTACCCAGACACCGACTGTTTCTGTCCTCTCACTTTCACCTCCGACTCGAATCTGTCACTTTTTCCTGCCTCCAGGCCTGTGAACTCCTCGGTGGGTGGGGCCAACCGCCGGGCTCCGCCCCACCTGGTGTGGACATTAGACCCTGGAGGGAGGCAACAAGGTTTTTGTTTGACTGGTGTTAACTATCCAGGTAAGGGGGGGTATGTGGTGTCATTTTTGTGACTACCTGGCTAGTCCAGGTCGTCACATTCCCCCTTGGTGAAATGCAGACCATCCGCGGGCTGCCCGTCCATCACCGGTTTTATTTTTCTGCATAATAGAAATTTAACATGGGAAACATTTAAACATAAGCATATTTTTCATTCTTCCCTTACGGGAGGCTCGGCACTTTAACGTTGCAAACATATGAAAAACATTTTTAATAATAACGGACGGGTTCATGTTCCTCTGCTTCCCCACCCAAGCAACCTACACCTTGATGCTGCCCCTAAGAAATGGGCAGCACCCCTCTTCTCCAGTCCGGAAGCAGGAACTCGGTTCCAGGTCACCCAAGCGGGAACGGGTACGGTGTCTCGCACCCGGCTGTCATTTCAGGGGACCCCACGTCCAGGGGGACCCCTGACCCCCGGAGGATGGCCACCGGTCCTGGTGGTGGCCGGACCCCAGCCTACTCAGCTGCGGTTCCTTCCTCCAATCTGCCTCTCCGGAGGCAGTAATGGAACACAGCCCAGCAAATTATTTACAAGACCACAAGTTCGTGGTTGGCCTGCAAGTTCTTGGCCTTGTCTCTGGAGGGGCTTGTGGAAACACATAAAGTCCCTACGGGGGCAACTTGTCTGCAACGGACGGTAAAATCAACTTGTTGGAAATCAGGTTACAAACTCGGATGATTAATATTCATTCATTCAACATTTACACAATCACCATGTGGCATCCCTAGATGGCAGTTTCCCTGTACCTAAGTGGGGGCCTACCTAGGTTGCGGCGCGTGGACCTTCTGGGCCCAATGTCGTCAGTGGAGGGCAATGGGACAGAGGAGACAACCGGCTCCTCCTCCCGTCTGTCAGATATGGCAGGTGGAGACCCAAGGGGAGGGGGTATAGGTGCATCCCTGGGCGCTAGTTCAAATGGCTCACTGGCGGGCGTTTCCGTCTCCATTTCTTCCACGTGTTGTGGGAACATTATCACCGGAACAATCACCGCGCCGTTCTGCGTAGGACAGTCTGCTGGAAAGTCACCCATCACTGTGTGGATCACCTCTTTTTCCTTTTCCCCGTTCGGTATCGGAACCAGAACTTCATTTGCCAACCTTAAGGGGGGTGGACACATCTTCAGGTGGTCTCTGGAAACTGTAGCCGCAGTCCTTCCCTGGTTGCGACTAATCAGATAGGCCTTTTCATTCTCCCATTCAGTGGGCTGTATGACATACGGGGTCTTCTCCCACTGGTCATCAAGCTTATGAGTTCTCCTCTTCCGTTTCAGCACCACATCCCCAGGCTCAAAGGGGGCGGCTGGAGCCCGCTTGTTGAAGCGCTGCTCCTGTTTCTCTCGGCTCTGACGCAGATTCTTCTCCACATATTCCTGGACCTGCCGGTACTGCGCTTGCCGCCGGACATCCCCAGTCTGCGGTCGAAGGGAGGGCCTCTGGGGCTTCTAAGTCCATTTCCAGGTCCACCGGCAGCCGGCCTGGTCGGGCTCTCATCAGATACGCACGTTTTGGTTACGGTTTTGAGGGTACCCGGCCACACTCTGGGATTGTAGGGTATGGCACCTTCTCTGAAAGTGACCGGGCTTGCCACAATGCCAACAGATCAGATATTGGCTTTGTTGGTCACGTTGATTATTGTCAAAATGCTGATTAGATCTATTGTTGGACCGGTTCGGATTTACAACAAGGTTTGGTTGCTGCTGAATATGCTGTGGCTGAAAGAACTGTGGCTGCTGCTGCATAGGGCAGTATTCTTGTTGCCACTGTTGGTTTGGAGGTACATATACAGGGTTTGGGCCCTGTTGGGGAATGGGCTGTGGTAAGGGCTGCGCTGGTGTGTTAGTATACACCAGTGCTGGGGTATTCTTTTTAAATTTCGGGGCTTGATGTTTTACCAGGCTTTCCTGAAAACTTTTAACAACCAGGATAGCATCTCTGGCAGGAAGATTTATGATCTCGGGTTGAGTGGACATCACCATGTCCTTAAGATCTGTTTTGCAGACATTCAATATAGGAGGTGGTTAGGAGGGTGGCTTGTGACTTATTGGTTGTAGTGAACCCAAGATCTAAAAAGACTCGTTGGAGCCTGGCATAATATTTTTCAGCAGATTCCCCTTTCTCCTGCACAACGTGCTTCAAATTAGTGGCTTGTTCCACCAATTGATCTTGAGCCCATCTTTTTAAAGCGGCACAATACCGTTGTCCACTTTGGAAAGTGGTGTCATCAGTGCCTGGGGGCATTGTGAGATGGGGTTCCATTAAGATCCAAAAACTGTCTCCTGCTTTTACCTTGGTGAGATTAACAAGGTCCTTCTGAGCATCTAAATACCACTGATGTACCTGTAGCATTTCCCTATAAAATCGCATAGGGTTAATTTCGGGATCTGGCAGGCTATGGAGTAATGCCGCTGACTGGGTGGGGTTGAAAGGGACATATTTGAATGAGGGCTGTTGCTCGTCAGGTTCGGGGTAAGGCTCACTATGTGTCCTAGAGGAAGAAGGGGGATCCAAGGGGATGGGATTGGTAACTGGGGAGCGTGATGCCAGACTGGCCAGTGGGGGAGAGACGGCATTGCAGATATGGGGTGGACCAGGGGTATGGGTGTGGGTAACAGCTTCTGAGTCTGTTCGGTTGTTCTCTGATATAGAGGAGGCACATAGTAAGAGGTAGAGGTAAAACAGGAAGGACTGGAACAGGCTTATGGCCATGACTCAGATGTGGGCGGTGAGCTGTACAATTATTACAACCATCTCTCCAGTCTGTGTTTAGATAGCCACACTGGTAACATGTGCAGCTAGCTAGATCGTATGAGGACGGTTTCTCAATTGGTACTTCTGGAGGGATAGAGGCAGGAGTGGGCGGGGCCAATGTGAGAGTTGTGGGGGGGTGCCTCTATTAACTGTGAGGTGGGGGCTGGGACTAAGGCCGATGTGGGCAGTACAGAAAGAGTTAAGGGATTCTGGCCAGGGGATGGGGCTGTAGCATCTATGAGTAGCTCTGGAGCTTGTCCAGGATCAGGCTGCAAAGTAGCAAAAAAACATCCTTCTCTAGTGCCCCTAAAACCATCCTCAGACTTGGGTAACCTACAGAAAAACACAACATCCCCTTGCTCATCTTCATCTTTGACCTCAATATATCCTTCGGATAGCAATATCTGCATTATTCTGTCAAGCAATTCCGCATCAATTAACAATCTCTTGTTACCTTCAGGCCTCTCAGCTTTCTGTCTGAACATTTTTGCTATCTTGGTGGTGTCCGGAATACACTAATTTATGACTATGCGGTGGGCGTTAGAGTCCAGTCAGAACTTAAGGCCACACCTCTACACTAGCTGGCAACCCCTCAGTTAAATCTCTCCCAAACCTGGTAACAGATCTTTCTAAAAATTAGCCCACTGATCTTTCAAAAAATTGATCACAGATCTCGCTAAAAATTAGAGCACTGATCTTCCAGAGATTGGTCAAAAACTAGCCCAAAACTTTAGTCACAGATCTTCCCAAAAATTGGGACACTGATCTTCCAAAGATTGGTCAAAACTAGACATCACCACGACGTCACTAAGTGGCCTGCCAATAGAAGCGGAGGGGCGGAGATGAGCGGGACATAACATCCCGCCCACCTCCTTCCTTCCGCTTTGTCGGTGGAGGCAGGTAAGGAGATGTTTGTTGCTCCTGCGGTGTCACACACAGCGATGTGTGGTGCTGCAGGAATGACAGACAACATCATAACGGCAGCAGCAGCGTTATTATGAAAAGGAGCGACGTGTCACCGAGCAACGATTTTTGACGTTTTTGCGATTGGTGATCGTCGCTCCTAGGGTTTACATGCTGCGATGTCGGTAACGGCGCCGGATGTGCGTCACTAACGTCGTGACCCCGACGATATTTCGTTACCAACGTGTAAAGCCCGCCTTAGTTACAGATCTTCCCAACAATTAGGTCACTGATCTTCCAAAAATTTCAGGAAATATCCCAAAAACTTAGTCACAGATCTTTCCAAAAATTGGGTCACTGATCTTCCAAACACAGCAGATCACTGGTGTACCCTCCCCGCATCTTTAATTACAGACTGGGTTGGTTTAGTCTAACTAGTTCTATCCGGCCACCACCATCTTTCCTGCCCTAACAACCGTCCTCTGGATCCCGTGTGACACTCTCGATCCACACCTCAGTGCTGGGATCGTGCTACTGAGCCCCAGTGGGCATCACCCCTGAGTCACAATCAGGTACCTTTTAACACCGATAAGGACACACAGCTCGTCACTCCCTCCTCTCCAAAACTAACCACAATGGTAGTGAATACACAGTATGTAACACTTACCCGTGGGGTCGGAGGTGATCAGCCTGTTTGGAGGAGAGGGAGATCTCAGTCTATGATGTCCAAACCATCGGTATTTCTAGGTCGGCAATGCGTCCTTGGAGTGGCCCCACGCTGGTGCGCCATCTGTCAAGGGAGAAATTTAGTTGAAGATAGCTAATGGTATCTTCGTTTAGGATAATCAGAGGCCGGTGCCATATTAGCTATATATTAGAGCTGATGTTAATGAATCAGACAATGATCACACAAGATGTGTTCTCTTTGAGCCAGCATCACCAACTGAACTCGTGTATTGGATAGATTCAATTATACAGAATGCATCATTGACCTTGGGACTAGAACAGGGAGTATTCAACTCCCTAATTTTTCCCAGTAAACTATAAAATACATCTCTGTTCGTTATACATTGTTTCTATGTGAAACTACTGATAAGACTTTTGCTCATCATTATGAAGACTTTCATTGTTTGCACATCTGTTCACTTATTCTTGGTAACCCCTTCATGACTATACAGCTTAGAATCATATTATGGGTCTGTGCGATTGCTATATAGACACAGATAATTATACAACTACATCTATATTTAGATTTTTTACATACACAGATAATCTTATTACGTTAGAACAAACAAGCTATAGCTTAGGCTACCTTCATACTCCCGCCAACTTCCCAACTGACCACTGGCCCCTCCCATTGCTGGGTCTCTCCCAACAGATTGGGTGGCGACTGGTGTGTTGACTGGCACGGATATTCCGGGGTTTGAGTTTCCACGTTCACATTTGTCGCACCTGGTACCGCAGGGGTGCTACATGTATACAGAGTGTGAATGTTTATACTCAAGTACAATGCGTCTATAGCTGCCAGTGTGAGTGTGTACATGTGTATACTGAGTATGAATATTTATAAACTAAAAAACAGCATACTGTGACTTGCAATGCAGCAAATCCAATTCTTCTCACCTTCGTCCAATGCCCCACCTGTCTGGCTCACAGGTGTATATGCAAAAAACAAGGAAAGAAAAAGGGGCAAATCCAGGGCTAAAATCCAAACACTTTTATTTAGTCAGATTATAATTCATATCCCGCAGGCATTCAGAGATCTGACACGTTTGAATATACCCCTTTTTCTTTCCTTGTCTTTGTATAAAGGTTTATACTCCTATATGTGCATACCTGTCATTGTGAGTGTACATTTGTATACGAAGCATGAATGTTTATACTCATGTATAACGCGGGTATAGCTGACTGTCAATGTGATTGATGGGGGCACTCGATCATTAAAAGATGATATAGATGTTGTGAGATGGGGGCCCCCAGTCACTCATAACTGACTGAGGGCCCAAAGCTCAACCCCCACAGCTGTCAGTAAGTATGAGTGTGTTCATGTCTATATGTATGAATGCTTATACTCATTGACACGCACGCAGCGGGGCTGTGAGGCACTCGTTATCGGTCCGCGGTTCTGTTTCTGGGATGCTGCGGTGGTAAGGCCTGGTTCCGTGACCCCGGCGGTGTCGTTTAAAGGGGGAATGATGGGGATAGTAGTTGGTGACGCCACCAGTGGTACTCAGCCAGAGTTAGCCGACGCTGCCGGATGGGACCTCTGAGGCAGATGGTGACGCAGCTTGGTTGGTATAGGTAGAGCTGGGCCCCAGGGTGGTTGGTAGTGGTAGTCGGTGATGGCGGGGGTGCAGGGCCGGAGCCGCAGGCAAATAACGGAGCAACACAGGGATGCAGTCTCAAGGTTTTTACTCACTGTAGCAGGTTCCAAGTTAACACAACTAGTCAGTGACCGCCTATGGAGTGCTGGGTTCCACTTTGATGGGCTCCAGTCGATCCCGGGTAGTTCGGAGGTTAAGACCGGTGCACCCATCTTATGTTCCTTCCCTGGTTGTCTTCCTGCACTGACTACTCGCCCACCTGTCCAACGCCTACACACACAGTGCTCTGAGCCGGTGTCCGCGGACCGTGTTGGGTGGCTTGAAGCTATATCCCTTGGTCCTATGTGGTCACCTTCCAGCGTATTTGTGTGCAGAGTGAGTTGGCTTCGGTACTAGATGTATCCTTAGCCTCCGGTTTTACTAGATGAACACGTTGGTTCTTCTCCTCTAGTCTAGGAACTAGATCCCTGTCTGCAGCCAAGTCCCTCAACTCCAATATGTCGTATGTGGAACGAAGCCACGGGAGTATGGCACACTTCCTGTGGGCTCTAGGACCCCTTCTCACTTGTGTCTGGGCCCAGCTGCACCAACTCCAGACCACAGGTTGTCACTCCTCCACTACTCCTTCTGACTGCCGAACTTCCTACAGTGTGCCCCCACCAACTAGGCTCCACCCGCCAGCCTGGTCACCAAACACTGGCCTGATGGGGTGTCGCTGAGTGAGAGTGTTGTGTGTTTTGTGCATACCGGTTGATGACCTCTTCCTTATCCAGGATGGACACCACATGGTGACTGAAGCCTCAGAAGCACCACACTCCCCCACAGCAAATCACAGCACGTCCTCGGGCTAGAACAGAAATAAAAATATACAGTTGTGTTATGACATGCAAATCTTGAATGCTGTTAACAGGTAAAATATTTTCTTCCCTTTATGGGAGGCATTATCTCTTGAACATTACCAACATGATAAACTTTTTGCAAAATAATATAAAACTCTGCAGTATAAAACATCACTTTAACACGATTAACTTTGTCAAGGAGCCCATGGTGAGATGCAGTATCTCTGTGGAGACTGAAAGCTCAGGGCGCCACACATGCTTGTATAGATGTCAGTGTAAGTGATGGGAGCCCTTGTTCAGTAAAGGATGGTAAAGATGTTGTGAGATGGGGCCACTAGTCACCCATAACTGACTGAGGGTCCAAAGCTCAACCCCCACAGCTGTCAGTAAGTGTGTACATGCGTATACGGAGTATGAATATTTATACTCGTGTAATAGGTGCATACCTGTCAGTGTAAGTGCATACAAATGTATACAGAGTATGAATGTTCATACTCATGTCTAATATGTGTATAACTGTCAGTGTGAGTGTTGGGGGCCCTTGTTCAATAAAGGATGATACAGATGTTGTGGGGTGGGGCCCCCAGTCACCCATAACTGATTGAGGGCTTGAGGGCTCCCTGCCCCACTATTTATCTCAACCCTTACTGAATGAGGGCCCCATCAGCCAAACTGACAGCTATACATGATATACATGAATAGATACACACACACACACACACACACACACACACACACATACACACACACATGTGACGCCCTGCTACTGCCAGGTGGTCACAGAGGAGCACTACACCCCACATAACACCATAACACCATCCCACTCCAGGTTCCATCAGCCACAAAATCCTAGCCACCCCCCTCAGGGTAGGAAGGACACACCAGTGGGCAGGACCATGCGGATTGGCAGCGCCCACCTAGGGGTCTTGAGGATCCAGGGGAGGGAACGAGTCAGTCGAAGTCTGAGTCGAAATTGAAGTCTAGGTCTAAGTGGAAGTCAGGCGTGGAAGTGACAGTGCAAGGTCAAGGCTGTGCCTAGTGGAGTGGAGCCAGGGTAGTGGCCCTGATCTACTGGCTAGGTGGCAAGCAGTGGACCGTGTCCAAAGGCGACGGGAGTCCGGTCACGGGAAATCCAAAGTGGACCGGGACATTGTTGGAGCCCGCCGGTACCGACAGTGGGGATCTGGTCCGGAAACCGTGCACATGCGGGGTACCTGGACCCTAGTTAGAAGACGGCTGCAAGCCTCTTCTCTAATTAACCAGGCCGGGAGCAAGGTTCCAGACGTTGTTCCAGAAGTGTTAGCCCAGATAGAGCGAAAAGGCAACCCACCGCGGGGGATAGGGTATCCACAAACACCCACTGAGATCCCAAGGGTCAGCTTTCGCAGGCACATCTCCCAACCAGAACATACCGGGAGCAGACTACCCCGTTCCATACGGAGTCATCCAGAATTGAGAAAACTAGAGAGTGCTGGAGGAAGGGATATAGGTCCATCAGCCGGGTGTGGGACCCGAGTACACCCGGACGCGGCAGCCGGACACTGACACTTTGGTTTACCAACGGACTTGTGTGCAATTATTCCACAGTGAGTACATCAACATTCCTCCGGCCTACATCACTCCCTGTGTCCTGGACACTGAGCCCCGGGGCATCCACCCCTACCCACGGAGGGGTTAAACAACCAGCTGCCACTCCATCGCCCCGGGTGCTTCCTAATAGCAGTGGTGGAACTCCATATTACCACACACCGTGGGTGGCGTCACGAAGTATCCCCAGCAATCCTCGTACATATACGCCCCCCTTTTTTTTAAGTGTCCGCGCGACCCCCGGGTCCGGACACCCCTCGAGCCACTGCGGATCCGGATCCGAGCAGCCCATCTGCTGACGTGGGGGTGGCAGAGACACACACACACACACACACACACAATGTTACATACAAAAAAAATATTTTACATCCGAGTTGCCAGGTGCAGGAAAAAAAAAGGCTCCACTCACATAGCACATGTGTTAATTGCCTTTAACAATGTGAAGAATTGGGGTAAATACATTGCCAACTGCTATGAAGTTAAAGGACCTATTTGCTACAGATTTGGTAATTATAATGGTTATCAAGTTGGTTTTCCTGTTATTTTATGTTTTCCACAGCAGGCTGGAGCTGACATCTTCTAGTTTGGTTTCTATTTTCACTGTTTCTTTTCTTGAAATTTCCTTTTTGGTAATATGATGCCTACAGAGCCAAAGTTATGATGGATACAATGTAGGGGAGGAATGCAGAACAGCAGCTGATACTGGTTATAAATATAACACAAAACAGGAAGTAAAAAATCCGGAATTGTTACACTTGCTAAAATGTCTATTATCCCAGGAGTGATAGCATTCACATCACGTCATGTACTCCAACATCACACACGGCTGTTCTTGGAAGGAGCCCAACTTATGAGTAAGGCTAAGTTCACATTTCCGTTGATTTGTATCAGTCACATGCGTCGCTTGACGCATGTGACTGATGCGCTGTTCAACGCTGTACAACGGATGACAAAGAACAGAATTCTTTGTCGGATTCCATTGTGTGCGGGGGGCGGAGTTCGGGGGCAGAGCCGAGCGGGGGGCGGGGCCAGGCGCTGAGGATGTCAGTGGAAGTGCTGCGGTCTGCATGGCTGGGGACAGGTGAGTGTATCTGTGAGTGAGTGAGTGTGTGTATGTGCATGTATGTATGTATGTATGTATGTATGTATGTGTGTGCACATGCAAAGTGCGGGAGGGGGCGGAGCCGAGCGGGGGGCGGGGCCAGGCGCTGAGGATGTCAGTAGAAGTGCTGCGGTCTGCATGGCTGGGGACAGGTGAGTGTATGTGTGAGTGAGTGTGTGTATGTGCATGTATGTATGTATGTATGTATGTGTGTGTATGCACATGCAAAGTGCGGGAGGGGGCGGAGCCGAGCAGGGGGCGGGGCCAGACGAGGGTGTCAGTGCTTGTCTGCATGGCTGGGGACAGGTGAGAGTGTGTGTGTGTGTGTACATACAGGTGCGGAGTGCGGGGGGGGGGGCGGAGCCAGACGAGGGTGTCAGTGGCAGTGCTTGTCTGCATGGCTGGGGACAGGTGAGAGTGTGTGTGTGTGTGTACATACATGTGCGGAGTGCGGGAGGGGGCGGGGCCGAGCGGGGAAGTGTCGGCCTCCCTGCACACGTAACCAGCCTAAATATCGGGTAACAGCAAAGCACCCGATGTTTACCTTGGTTACCCGATATTTACCTTGGTTACGGGCCTACACCGCTTAGCGCTGGCTCCTTGCACCGTAACCAGGGTAAATATCGGGTAACCAACCAAAGCTGGTGACGTGTGCAGGGAGCCAGAGAGCATGCGCAGCGAAATCCGACGGATCTCGCTGCTCAAAAAACGTTACATGCTGCGTTCCCCCCGCCCGGCGGTCAGTCGTTCCACGACTGATCAGTCGGGCGGAGGGTGCAACGCAGCATCATCAGTCACAATCCGCTGCTCATACAAGTCTATGGGAGCAGCGGAATCCGCTAAACGGATTCCGCTGTTTACAAGAGCAGCGGATTGTGACTGATAGATTTTAGCGGAAATGTGAACTTAGCCTAAAGGGTACTTTACATGCCACGACATCGCTAGCGATCTCATTAGCGATGTGAAATTCTAGATCGCACTTGCTATCGATGTCGCAGCATGTAAAGTAGCCTTTAAAATATTGGGTGTTTATATTAGTAGATTTAGAGCAGTGGTCTCTGTGATTATCGAGCTATTGAAACTACACCTGCCAACAGACCACGACAGTTATGGCCATGCCTCGAGTGCTATCTGTGCATTCCAGATAGAAAACTACAGATTGCAAATTAGGCCATTGATTTGCCATATGTGTAATCAATGGAGATTCAGTTGTCAGGACCAACCCCATCCTCAGTGTACAGGGGTTGCACATGGTTTGTTAACAGTGGCCATGATTGACCACCACGGCACTTCTAATGGACATTTACAACCCCTACTATAGGCTGGTACTCTTTTTAGCAGACATATTTGTGGGTTAGAACAAGTTAAGCTCAGTATCATTAGTTCATTGTGATTTATAAAAATTCTACTATACAAGGAATAATCCACTCTATGGTCTAAGGCAGTCATGGCGAACCTTTTACAGGCCGAGTGCCCAAACTGTAGCCCTAAACCCAATTTTTTTTCCGAAGTGCCAACCAATCCTATTATATAAAGAATTGATTTTAATCTTACCTTTGCCGTCTTCTCTTCAGCAGGGGGCATCACGCTCATGCATGCTTACCACACATTGGAGCTGGGCCCCTGCCCTTTCCAGACACAGCAGTTGGATTGATCTTTCTGGAAAAAAATTGCAGCATATTAGACAGAGATTTTAGCCTGGAATGCAATCAGATGTCACCCTGTAATCCACATCTACATTTCAAAGTCTGAACATCTTGAAATCCCATAAAGACGTACGAGTTGCTCCCCTCCCCATCATTGTGTAGTTCTGTCCCCCTTCCTCGGCCACTTCCTGGTAAACATGTCCCCTATCCTGATATATATTTCCTACATTCTGGTATATTTGTCCCCATCACGGGCCCATCCTGGTAAATGTCCTCCATCCTGGTAAATGTTACCCATTCTGGCTTGTTCCCCCATGCTGGTAAATGTACCCCATCCTGACATATTGCCCATCCTTGTAAATGTTCCCCCATCCCGGCATGTACCCCATTCCTGGTAAATGTTCCCTATCCTGGTTAATTTACCCCATCCAGGTAAATGTACCCCTTCCTGGTAAATGTACCCTATCGTGGCATGTTTCCTCCATCCTGGCATGCATGTTTCCTACATCCTGGCATGCATGTTTCCTCCATCCTGGCATGTATGTTTCCTCCATCCTGGCATGTATGTTTCCTCCATCCTGGCATGTATGTTTCCTCCATCCTGGCATGCATGTTTCCCCATCCTGGCATGCATGTTTACTCCATCCTGGCATGCATGTTTCCTCCATCCTGGCATGCATGTTTCCTCCATCCTGGCATGCATGTTTCCTCCATCCTGGCATGCATGTTTCCCCATCCAGGCATGTATGTTTCCTCCATCCTGGCATGTATGTTTTCTCCATCCTGGCATGCATGTTTCCCCATCCTGGCATGCATGTTTACTCCATCCTGGCATGCATGTTTCCTCCATCCTGGCATGCATGTTTAATCCATCCTGGCATGCATGTTTCCTCCATCCTGGCATGCATGTTTCCCCATCCTGGCATGTATGTTTCCTCCATCCTGACATGCATGTTTCCTCCATCCTGGCATGCATGTTTCCTCCATCCTGGCATGCATGATTCCCCCATCCTGGCATGCATGTTTCTCCATCCTGGCATGCATGTTTACTCCATCCTGGCATGCATGTTTCCCCCATCCTGGCATGCATGTTTCCCCATCCTGGCATGCATGTTTACTCCATCCTGGCATGCATGTTTCCTCCATCCTGGCATGCATGTTTCCCCCACCATCCTGGCATGCATGTTTCCCCCCCCATCCTGGCATGCGTGTCCCCCCCCCCATGCTGGCATGCGTGTTCTCCCACCCCACGCTGCCATGTGCGTTCCCCCACCCCACGCTGCCATGTGCGTTCCCCCACCCCCACCCCACGCTGCCATGTGCGTTCCCCCTCTCCCACCCCACGCTGCCATGTGCGTTCCCCCTCTCCCACCCCACGCTGCTGTGGCGCCCCAGGACCTGGTCGCCACAACAGCATTGCCCCTCCAAAGGGTTAATGCTGAGCCTGGAGGTAATTGGGAGGTCTATTGGCCAGTAAGTTTAACATCCAACGCAGTTCTCCCTCAGGCCAGCAGGGGGAGCTCTGAACCTGGAGTTCCAGGGAGCATTCCTTAAGTCTGGCCTGAGGGAGGAGTTAGTGTTCAGTCTGTAGGAGAAAGCAAAGTGTGCAGACGCAGAGTGTGCTGTCCTGTGGAACTGGGGCCTAGAGCTAGAGCAGCTTGGCCCAGTGAAACAGGAGGAGCAGAGAGGCACAGAGGAGACTCGGACATCGGAGTCTGTGGCCACCAGGGCCTAAAATACTCCCTGGTAGCCGAATCCGAAGGGCAGGAGAGCTGCAAGCACCTGGCCCATAAACAGCCCGAAGGTACAGCTGCATCATCAGGGCCCGGTGTGGACTCCAGCAGAGAAGCACCAGAGAGGGTCTGTGCAGCCTACCACAGAGAGAAAGGGGACGTACCACCGGTCCCAGCAGAAAGAGGGCCATTGCTAAATCCAGAGAGCAGGGTCCTAGCACAGTAAAGAAAAGAACAGAAGTAGGCCTCATACTCAGCTGGCCAAAACGACATCTCCGTTACTTCCAGGCCGGCCGGAGCCCTCTACCACCTGTAACGGTCTCCCAGGACTAACCGTTTGTGAAGTAAAAGAGGAGAAGGTAAAGAGACTGTTGTTTGTGCCTGTTTCTTTCATTGCCTGTCGGCCCTGCACCGTGTTATCCACACAACGCCATAGACTCTCACGAGCACCAACAGTGTCCCCGGGGCACCGCTCCACCTGTGGGGAGCAGTACCACCATTGCTGCCATATCATCACCCCGGAGGCCTTACACAGCAGCGGCGGCTTAATAGCCGCATACCACAGGTGGCGTCACGAACACAAACTTTAATCACCCCCAAGTTATCAGCCATTTTAACTGACACCCACCAGGGCCACGGAGTCGGGCCCCGCCACCACTGACTACCCCCGGACTAGTCCGGCCCGGCACCGGGTGTCCCATAGCCCTGGGGTGGGCGAGTCACTGCCATGTGCGTTCCCCCTCTCTCACCCCACGCTGCCATGTGCGTTCCCCCTCTCCCACCCCACGCTGCCATGTGCGTTCCCCCTCTCCCACCCCACGCTGCCATGTGCGTTCCCCCTCTCCCACCCCACGCTGCCATGTGCGTTCCCCCTCTCCCACCCCCCGCTGCCATGTGTGTTCCCCCTCTCCCACCCCACGCTGCCATGTGCGTTCCCCCTCTCCCACCCCATGCTGCCATGTGCGTTCCCCCTCTCCCACCCCACGCTGCCATGTGCGTTCCCACTCTCCCACCCCACGTGCATTCCCCCACCCCATGCTGGCGCTGCCGCACACGAGTTATAAAAAAAAAAAAAAAGCAACACACAACTTACTTTCCTGCACCCGCTCCACCGCTGCACGCTGCTCAGTTCCCAGCGGCCAGCAGACGGCGCTGGCGCCGCTCTCTGACGCTCCTCCGTCTCCTAGGCAACACACCTGCAGCCTGGGGGAGGTGGAGTGTCAGAGCGGAGGAGAAATGTCTCCTCCGCTCCAACACAGATTTGATCTGCCGGCGCGACTGCACTAGCAGACCAAAACTGCAGGATCGGGCGACAGCACGCGTGCCAACAGAATGGGCTCAGCGTGCCCCTGGTGGCACGCGTGCCATAGGTTCGCCATCACTGGTCTAAGGTATCCTTAGGGGAGGATGATAGCAACCAAATGGGTAAGGAGACATCAGAAAGGACGCTGAGGCACTTTTTAAAGAGAACATACTGGCAGTTCAGAGAGTATATAGTTGGAAAAGTCAGCCGATAGCTAAAGGAATACATTAGACGAGACTGACGCTTACGCGGGCGTCACACGAAACAATCTATCGTGCGATGCATCGTCAGGGTCACGGTTTTTGTGACGCACATCCGGCATCGTTTGCGACGTCGTCCCGTGTGACACCTACGAGCGACGTCCCGCTCACCTCCGCCCCTCCGCTTCTATTGGCCGGCCGCTGTGTGACGTCGCTGTGACGCCGAACGTCCCTCCTCCTTCAGGGAGAGGATGTTCGCCACCCACAGTGAGGTCACTCAGCAGGTAAGTACGTGTGACGGCGGTTTAACGACTTTGTGCGACACGGGCAGCGATTTGCCCGTGACGCACAAACGACGGGGGTGGGTACGATCGCTTGTGCGATCGCACGATAGATCGTACCGTGTGACGCCCGCATAAGTTGGATGATAGCTATCTTCCATATGTGTACATATAGAAAGACCGGTCAATCATCTGGAGCAGAACAGGGAGATGGCAGCGGTGTCGGTCTGGTCTCATCTATCTATTCCTATTTTCCCCGGCCAGACATTCAACTTACTTTTTAAATGAAATATCAGAGCGTTTCAGAGATAAAAATCCCTGGCAATTATATAGAAATGCTCTGATTCAGGCTTCCCATCCGTGGATTCCGCAGTTGACTGACAGGTTCCCTTTAAGGTCATGAACCAAATCGCTTAAAATATAAAAATCTGCCTCCTCTTAGGCCCCATTCAGACATTCGTGTTTCACGTACTTATTCTATTCTTTTTTTTCCCAGATAGAACACGTGCACATTATAATCTATGAAGCGCAGCACAGTAATCGGGGGTGAGGTGCTGTTTGTTCTCTTGCGCCTTGGCACGCCACAGGAAAGATGGGATGGTGATGGCTGGGTGTGTAGATGTGTCACCCAGGAAAGGGGGTACTCGGTCCCGGGCGGTTGCAAATGTCACTCTGATGACCGTTGCCCGGTCCCGTGCCCTGGCGCTTCTCTTGTAAAAGAGGAATTATTTACAGTAGGGATGAAAGTTAGTGTACGTGACGCCACCTCAGGGTTGTGGTTAAGGGTGTAGAACCGCCGCTGCTGAATGTGGGTACTCCCAGGGCTGATGGTGGTTGCAGCAATGATGTTGCGCCCTCCGCAGGTTGAGCCGTGCCTGGGAGATGTGAAGGGCAATAACGGAGACCAGACAAGGTTCTAATGAACAGTCTCTAATTACTCCGACCCATGGATGACTGGTTCAGGTCCCATGGACTATCAGTGCCAGGTTGCTCTGTCCCTGGCACTCTCTGTTGGTTGGGTCCCTGTAGCATAGAGCGTTTGGGGCCCGACTGTCCCTTTTGGGGTACTAGTATCATTCTCTGTACGGTGGGCTGTGCAGACACTGTGGGGAGGTAAGTGTCCGAACCCCGATCCTAGTTTACTGCTGATGCCCCCGGATTATTTGGTTCGGTGAAGTCCATGAAGGTGTCCTCACCATGCAGGTGATTATCAAGCTGTGTCGAACTGACGCCTGATCTAGGGCCCTGTGCACAGCAGGAGACTGCCAATTCTTAGAACACGGTCTTTTTCTTAAATGTTACTTGACAAAGACAGTACAGAGGAGATAGCAAGTACACATCTTCTTGGGCATTTCTTGCTCAAGACGAAGCATCACCACCTATAGTCCCTCCATTCCTTACAACCTAGTTGTTCTTGTCCTCATTAGTTCCGATTGTTTCACCCCCACTCAGCTCAACATCAAAGTACCGACCTTGAGAGTCATTATGTCCTTTTCTCCACTCCCTGTCCAGTTCACCTTGCCAAGGAAATAGGTTGCCACCACACGAGCCTCACACTACCGATAGATTCAGAACGTCTGCCCAGGGTCCCCTTTTCATCTGACATACTGTGTGTCCAGGCCCTTAACCTTCTGTATTCATAGACTATCTGAGGCCTCTATGTTGAGCATCCTGTATGAGGAACCGATTACCCCAGTCGCTAGTTCTCCTGGTCACCACTCTAACCTGGCTACTTTGGATACTTTGTGTAGTATAACATAGCAAAGGGTATGTATCCCAAAAGTGGTGTAAACGGTTCTATCAGCCAAAAGCCAAGCTAATTAGTAGCTGGCTTTTCGCTGTAATAGTGTAAGTCACTCTGTGACTCACACTATTATGAAATTTCAGCGTATAGTGTGCGGGGACTGCGCGTTCAGACCACTGCTGCTGGTATAACGGCGATCGCCATTTTTTTTTCTTTTCTTCCTTCCCTAAGCGCGCGTGTAGTGGGGCGGGCCAGCATGCCAATCACAGACACACACACACAGCTAAGTGGACTTTTTGCCAGACAAGCAAGGGCATGTGTCATAGGATGTCCATGTCACATGTCCCTGCATTATAAAAACGGGTATCTGCCCGTCTGGATGCCATTATCTGCCTTCTGCGTCTGGGTGTCAATCACCGCTGACGCTGCTCCTGTCGCCGATCCTGCTGTGTACGCTCTACACACAGCGCTATACAGAATAGGGATAGAAGTTTCTTTCAGCCCTTTTAAGGGCTAATTACAGCTGGCTCAGAGCCATAGGTGACAGTCAGGTCCGTGGAAACAGTTTTTAACAGCTACGGATAACAGCGTCTGTGTAGCTAAGCTCAGGGACTTCCTCGCTGCATTTCACCATTAGGAGGGATAGAAAGTGAGGCTTCCTTTCCTCTACACTGACCCACAACCATGCCACTGTACTTTTCTGCCCTTTTTAGCAAAGCCATTTTAATTGCAGAGTGCTGCCAGTTAGTGCCATCCAAAGAGTGGCTGCTGTCCTCCATTATTGTGGCACTTGTGCCAAGCAAGTCCCACCACTTCTGCATTCTCCCCTCCTGCACATTTTTGCAAAGCCATTTTAATTGAAAAAAGTGCTGCCAGTTAGTGGCATCCAAAAAGTGGCTGTTGGACTTCATTAGTGCCCCACTGGTGCCAAGCAATTTGCAGCCAGCACCTCTGCATTGCACCCTCAAGCTCATTGTTACTAAGCCATTATAATAGCAAACACTGAGGAAACTTAAGCTGGGTTTACACACTGCAACATCTCAAACGACATCGCTGTAACGTCACCGGTTTTGTGACGCAATAGCGATGTTGTTTGCGATGTTGCAGTGTGTGAAACCTATCAGCGACCCGGCCCCTGCTGTGAAGTTGTAATCGTTACAAATCGTTCAGGACCATTCCTAGGTCCTTTGTTTCCCGCTGTGCAGCATGAAGTTTCAGTGTGTGAAGACTTTGCAGCGACTTTGTTAGCAACTTCCCTTTCAAAAGGCTGCTTATCAACGTCCCCAACAACCAGCTAGGTCGCTCTGCAGGTCCGGATCGCTGTTGAGTTGTTGGCCAGGTTTGCCTGTTTGAACGCTCACCAGAGACTTAGCAGAGACTTAGGGAGGTCGCTATTGCGTCACCAAACCGGTGACGTTACAGCGATGTCCTTTGCGATGTTGCAGTGTGTAAACCCAGCTTTAGTGGCATCCAAAAAGTGGCTGTTGGACTTCATTAGTGTCCCACTGGTGCCAAGCAATTTACAGCACCTCTGCATTGCACCGTCAAACTCATTTTTACTAAGCCATTATAATAGCAAACACTGAGGAAACTTAGTGGCATCCAAAAAGTGGCTATTGGACTTCATTAGTGTCCCACTGGTGCCAAGCAATTTGCAGCACCTCTGCATTGCACCCTCAAGCTCATTGTTACTAAGCCATTATAATAGCAAACACTGAGGAAACTTAGTGGCATCCAAAAAGTGGCTGTTGGACTTCATTAGTGTCCCACTGGTGCCAAGCAATTTGCTGCACCTCTGCATTGCACCCTCAAGCTCATTGTTACTAAGCCATTATAATAGCAAACACCGAGGAAACTTAGTGGCATCCAAAAAGTGGCTGTTGGACTTCATTAGTGTCCCACTGGTGCCAAGCAATTTGTAGCAGCTCTGCATTGCACCCTCAAGCTCATTGTTACATTGTTACTAAGCCATTATAATAGCAAACACTGAGGAAACTTAGTGGCATCCAAAAGGTGGCTGTTGGACTTCATTAGTGTCCCACTGGTGCCAAGCAATTTGTAGCACCTCTGCATTGCACCCTCAAGCTCATTGTTACTAAGCCATTATAATAGCAAACACTGAGGAAACTTAGTGGAATCCAAAAAGTGGCTATTGGACTTCATTAGTGTCCCACTGGTGCCAAGCAATTTACAGCACCTCTGCATTGTACCCTCAAGATCATTGTTACTAAGCTATTAAGCCCGCTACACACGCTTCAATATATCTCACAATCCGTCGTTGGGGTCAAGTTGTAAGTGACGCACATCCGGCATCGTTTGTGAGGTATCTGCGTGTGACAGCTACATGCGATCAGGATTGAACGCAAAACCGTTGATCGCAAACACATCGTATCATTCTCTAGAATTGAGCGTTTTGTTGAACGAACCTAGTGAATTGTAACGTGTGACATCCCTCATACGATTTTGTTGTCTGATGCTATGTGCGCAGGTGTGCGCTCTGCACCGCAGCTTAAAAAAGGTCTGCTTCAGAGCGCAGCTGAAAAGCTGCGTTCTGAAGCGCCTCACAATGTCTGTCATGCACTAATCTCTGTCAGTCCGTCACTATCTCTGTCCCTCACTCTCAGTCCATGTCAGTCTATCCCCCTCTCTCATATACTCACCAATCCCCGATCCCTGGCGCTGCACGGCATTCACACTGCTCCGGCGGCTTTTACTGTTTTGAAAAAGCCGGCCGCCCATTAAACAATTTCGTATTCCCTGCTTTCCCCGCCCACCAGCGCCTATGATTGGTTACAGTGAGACACGCCCCCACTCTGAGTGACAGGTGTCACACTGCACCCAATCACAGCAGCCGGTGGGCGTGTCTATACTGTTTAGTGAAATAAATAATTAAATAATTAAAAAAAACGACGTGCGGTTCCCCCCATTTTTAAAACCAGCCAGATAAAGCCATACGGCTGAAGGCTGGTATTCTCAGGATGGGGAGCTCCACGTTATGGGGAGCCCCCCACCCTAACAATATCAGCCAACAGCCGCCCAGAATTGCCGCATACATTAGATGCGACAGTTCTGGGACTGTACCCGGCTCTTCCCGATTTACCCTGGTGCGTTGGCAAATCGGGGTAATAAGGAGTTATTGGCAGCCCATAGCTGCCAATAAGTCCTAGATTAATCATGTCAGGCGTCTATGAGACACCCTCCATGATTAATCTGTAAGTTACAGTAAATAAACACACACACCCGAAAAAATCCTTTATTAGAAATAAAAACACACACATATACCCTGGTTCACCACTTTAATCAGCCCCAAAAAGCCCTCCTTGTCCGGCGTAATCCAGGATGATCCAGCGTCGCTTCCACCGCAGCTGCATGGAGGTGACCGGAGCTGCAGCAGACACAGCCGCTCCGGTCACCTCCACACAGCAAATGAAGACAGCCGCGCGATCAGCTGCTGTCACTGAGGTTACCCGCGGCCACCGGTGGATGCAGCGGTGGATGCAGCGGTGGCCGCGGGTAACCTCACGCCGTTTTTTTTAATTATTTAATTATTTATTTCACTACACAGTATAGACACGCCCACCGGCTGCTGTGATTGGGTGCAGTGTGACACCTGTCACTCAGAGTGGGGGCGTGTCTCACTGTAACCAATCATAGGCGCTGGTGGGCGGGGAAAGCAGGGAATACGAAATTGTTTAATGGGCGGCCGGCTTTTTCAAAACAGTAAAAGCCGCCGGAGCAGTGTGAATGCCGTGCAGCGCCGGGGATCGGGGATTGGTGAGTATATGAGAGAGGGCTGCTAACTTCAGTTACTCAGGAGATTAGCGGTCACCGGTGAGTCTTCACTGGTGACCGCTAATCAGGACGCGACACAGACAGAGCCGCAGCATGACAATGAAGTCGGGTGAAGTTCACCCGAGTTCATTCTGACAGTGCGGCTCTGTCTGTGTCTGCTGTCATCTGCCATTCAGCTCTGCTACATGGCTGTCTGTGTCTGCTGTTAGCGGCCATGTAGCAGAGCTGAATGGCAGATGACATAGTAAAAACGCATCCCACATTACACACGCTTGGCAAGTCAATAAATAAAAAAAAAAAAAAGGTGCTCAATGCATACGTCACAGAACACATGATCTAAAGGATCGCACACAAAATTGACCAATTTAACATAGACTACTAACGCTCGTGTGACAGCAAATGAACGACCAACGTGAAATCTCATAGATCCCGTATGCAACCTGGGCGTGTCACATCGCAAATGCGATTGTACAACTAATTGCAACGTGTAAAGTGGGCTTTAGAATAGCAAATTGTGCTGCCAGTTTAAGGGCCATAGTTGCATTGTCAGGGATAGTTATTGTTGTTTATTCTGCTGTCAATAAAGGTAGAGCACCGCTGCAATCTACACCACCTCTCAATTTTTACTACCACATTTTAAGTGCACAATCTTATCGCAATCAAAATGAGTGGCAAAATGACAGATGCTGGTGGAAAGGGGAACAGGCGTGTTGGAAAAGGAAGAAAAGGGTTTGTCCGTGGGGAAGGTGGCAAAGCTCCATTAACATTTGCTGAAGATAGACCATCTTCCAGCAAAAGTAAGATGTCTACTACTTACCGTGGACAATCCGATGTGCTCCCTTTTTTACGGACACGAACAACTGGAACAAAGATGATGGCCAAAAAAGAAAATGCTTGAATGGATCTCAAGTGGTCCAACAAGTGCCCTCTCCACCACCTCAACTACCGCATCCAAAAAACACCAGTCCTCTGAGTTGTCATCCCAATCACACTTGCTTTCTCCCAGCTCTCAAGTCTCCATCCGCCCTGCACAGTATGGTGGAACAGAGATGGCTGAGTCTGCAGAGCTGTTCAGTCACACTATAGCCTGGGAATCAGAGGTCTGCTCCCAAGCTACAGTGAGTACAGACCAGGAAATAGTCTGCAGTGATGCCCAGAACCTTTGTGACTCAGATTCAGGCCGTGAGGATCACGTTTCTGAGCATAATGTTGACCCTTATTCACAAACTGAACTTAACACCTGTTGTTATAGACAATGAGGAACATACTGATGACGATGAGACGCAGATACCAGATTGGGATGACAACTTAAATATTCGGTCAGGGCAGGAAGCGGCTCAGTCTGAGGGTGAGGGGAGTGCAAACACAACAATTGATGAGGAAGTTCTAGATCCCACCTACTGTCAACCCACAGTCAGGCACTCGAGGAGGTCAACAGAGGCGGTGGAGGAGGATGCGACTGACGACGAAGTTACCTTGCGCCTTCCTGGACAGAGGAGGAGTACTGGTAGCACGTCTACAACAGCATCCTCAGCCACCACTCTGCCTCTGAGCAGTAGTCGGGGTGGCTCAGCATGTCGCATGGCCTCTAAGCCTTGCCTAGCCTGGTCCTTTTTTGACCTTGCAAAGGATCGCCCAAATCATGTGATCTGTAAAATTTGTCGGGAATCTGTTAGTGGAGGCAAAAACCTCAGCAGTTTGACAACTTCTTCCATGAATCGTCACATGACTAAATATCATATTTCCCAGTGGGAAGCTCACCGTGCTGCAATGCGGCCTAGCGGAGCGGACAATCGACCGCCTGCCCCTTCCAGTGCATCCGCGCGCTCTTCCTCTTCTAGGACTGTGGGGACAGCTGTCACACCTGGTTTTCCACGCACAACTTCCACCACTGTAACCGCAACAGGCAGTTTGCTTGGTAGGTCGTCAGTTGGTTTGGAAGGGGAAACAAGTACGTGTATACAGCTCTCTCAGACATCGATAGCACCAACGTTGGATGAAGGCAACATCATGTCTACGCCTGCACTTTCCTCACAAACCTGGATTTTTCCAGGGACACCCTACTCAACACCGTCTACACACAGCAGCCAGATCTCTGTCCCTCAGATGTGGACAAATAAAAGGCCATTTCCTGCGACCCATGACAAAGCTAAGAGGTTGACTTTATCCCTCTGTAAGCTCTTGGCTACCGAAATGCTGCCTTTCCGCCTGGTGGACACACAGGATTTTAGAGACCTTATGTCTGTCGCTGTGCCCCAGTATCAGATGCCCAGTCGCCACTACTTCTCTAAAAAAGGTGTGCCTGCGCTACACCAGCATGTCGCACACAACATCACTGCTTCCTTGAGAAACTATGTGTGTGAACGGGTGCATTTCACCACCGATACTTGGACCAGTAAGCATGGACAGGGACGTTATATGTCGCTGACTGGGCACTGGGTAACTATGGTGATAGATGGTGAAGGGTCTGCTGCACAAGTCTTGCCGTCCCCACGACTTGTGTGTCAATCCTCTGTCTGTCCAAGTTCCGCCACTGCTTCTGCCTCCTCCACCTCGTCTGGGTCCTCCACCTCCGCCCCAAGCCTGCCTGGTCAGGCCACCAGCGTTGTAACTGCGCAGAAGGAATCACGCACCCCTCATTACTATGCTGGCAGCAGAGCGCAATGGCATCAGGCGGTCTTTATCTTGAAATGTCTTGGAAATAAGAGTCACACAGTGGCTGAGTTGTGGGCAACTCTGGAGACTGAGTTTGGTAAATGGTTGTCTCCACTCAACCTGCAGCCTGGTAAGGCCGTGTGCGACAATGCTGCAAACCTGGGTGCGGCCCTTCGCCTGGGCAAGGTGACACACGTGCCTTGTATGGCTCACGTGTTGAACCTTGTTGTCCAGCAATTATTAAACACACTATCCCGGCCTAGATGGCCTTCTGAACAGGGCACGAAAACTGTCTGTTCACTTCCGCCGTTCAACCGCCGCAGCTGAGCGACTTGCATCGCTCTAGAAGTCTTTCGGCCTGCCGGTTCATCGCCTGAAATGCGATGTGGCGACACGCTGGAATTCGACTCTCCACATGTTACAGCGACTGTGGCAGCACCGCCGAGCCCTGCTGCAATACATCATGACATATACCCTGGGCCAACGAGATGCAGAGGTGAGGCAGATCACCCTGATGGAGTGGTCTCAGATCAAGGACCTATGCACCTTTCTGCACAGTTTCGACATGGCGACGAATATGTTTAGCGCTGACAATGCCATTATCAGCATGACAATTCCAGTCATTTACATGCTGGAGCACACGCTAAACACTATTCGGAGTCAGGGTGGGACAAAAGGAAGGGGAGGAACTACAGGAGGATTCATATGCGCAAGAGACAACAACATCACCAAGGTCCAGATGTTCATCATCACCAAGGCGGCAGGCATGGGACCATGAGGGACAGGGATCAACAAGGGCACATGGTAGCAGGCGAAATGTTGAGGAAGGTGCAGGAGAACATGAAGAAATGGAGGAAGAACTGTCCATAGACATGGAAGACTCAGCGGATGAGGGAGACCTTGGTCAAATTTCAGTTGAAAGAGGTTGGGGGGAGATGTCAGAGGAAGAAAGAATGGTTAGCACCTCTATGCCACAAACACAGCGTGGACTTGGTCCGCATGGCTGCGCAAGACACATGAGCGCCTTCTTGCTGCACTACCTCCAACATGACCCTCGTATTGTCAAAATTAGAAGTGATGATGACTACTGGCTTGCCACACTATTAGATCCCCGGTACAAGTCCAAATTTTGTGACATAATTCCAGCCATAGAAAGGGACGCACGTATGCAGGAGTATCAGCAAAAGCTGTTACTCGATCTTAACTCGGCTTTTCCACCAAACACCCGTGGTGCACGGAGTGAATCTCCCAGTTGTAACTTGACAAACATGGGACGGTCTCGTCATCTTCAACAGTCTACCCATACCAGTAGCACCGTATCTGGTGCTGGTAACAGCAATTTTATTGAATCTTTTCATAATTTTTTTAGACCATCCTTTGCAAGGCCATCAGAGACAACAAGTCTGACACAGTCAACCAGTCAACGGCTGGAGAGGATGATACAGGAGTATCTCCAAATGAACATCGATGCCATGACTTTGCAAATGGAGCCTTGCTCATTTTGGGCTTCAAATCTTGAAAAATGGTCAGAGCTCTCCACTTACGCCTTGGAGATCTTGTTGTTTCCAGCTGCCTGCGTTGTCTCTGAACGTGTCTTCAGTGCTGCTGGGTGTGTGCTGACAGATAAGCGCACGCGTCTGTCCAGTGACAATGTGGACAGACTAACGTTCATCAAAATGAACAAGTCATGGATCCACAAGGAATTTACTACCCCTGTGTCATCCTGGGGAGAGTAAATGCTTGTGGATTTGGAATGTGCTTGATGCAAATCTACCTGTGAAGTGTACAACTGGGGCACAAGTGCTGCCACTGAAGGGGTAGGTGTCTGTGGGGCCCAATTTTTGGAAAAAAAGGGAGACTCTGCTTGGAGTAACCCTTGCTTACAGTGTTTCTAAAAATGATCCAAGATGAACAGATCTGGGATCAGGAAAGACTTTGCTACCTACCCCGGTGTCATCCTGGGGACGGTTAAGGATGGCGTATTTTTGAATGTGCTTGATGCAAATCTACCTATGAAGTGTACAAATGAGGCACAAGTGCTGCCACTGATGGGGTGTCTGTGTGGCCCAATTTTTGGAAAAAAAGGGAGACTCTGCTTGGAGTAACCCTTGCTGTGTTTTTTTAAAAGGAGCCAAGATGAACAAGTCATGGTTCAGCAAAGACTTTGCTACCTACCCCAGTGTCATCCTGGGGACGGTTAAGGATGGCGTATTTTTGAATGTGCTTAATGCAAATCTACCTGTGAAGTGTACAACTGGGGCACAAGTCCTGCCACTGAAGGGGTGAGTGTCTGTGTGGCCCAATTTTTGGAAAAAAGGGAGACTCCGCTTTGAGTCACCTTGTGGTGTGTTACATGATTTTAGAAGGGCATGCCATGCCTATATCTGTGTCTCCTCCTCTTTTTCCTCGTCCAGCTGTTTAGTTTTCGCATGAGTATTTGTCCTTGTCACTTTCCCATGTGTTTGTGTTGTCTTGTGAGTTGTTTGTCACCTTTAGGACACGTTTGAGGGTGTTTTCTAGGTTTTTTTATGTGTTTCTGATTGCCTCCCATTGTTTCCTATGGGTTCGAGTGGTTCGCCAAACCGGTTCGCCGAACCGAACTCGAACCAGACCTCGGTTCGGCGAACCGAGCTCGAGCCGAACCGCGACCGGTTCGCTCATCTCTAGTTTTAAGTTACTGATGACATCATAGACCAACCCACTGACAACACCCCGGATCCGCCCATGATGAAATCATAGACCCGCCCACTGATACCACAGTGGATCCGCCCATGATTACATCATAGACATGCCCACCAACAACCTGAATCCACCCATGATGATGTCATAGACCCGCCCACTGACCAATGGACAGATCTGGGCATGCCCACTCCAGAATTAACTATGTCACATACCCTAGTTTATATAAGTTACAGCTCTGATGTAATAAATTCTTTTGGAACAATTTCATGCATGCACTTGATCCACACCAATTAGGTCAGGAGCAGGCAACTGCTGAACATTCTAGAGTGTTCACCCTAACATTTTGGCAGCCAACGTGGGGCCAACATAGGATGCACCCTAAAACCCTAAGGACTCGGCGACTTGAACGGCATGACGCACTAGATACCTCATCATGGATCCTGATCAACTCCTAACAAGGACACAGTAAGTCTGCTGATTTTTTTTCATAATTTGTAGCATTTTCCTGTGACTCTTGGGGTATGCTGCACTGATTGCCTGACCATGTCTTGTTTTTGTGGAATCTGTGATGGCAGAAGGGTCTCTCTGCTGTTGGCCATATTGATTGCGGACGAACTGTCATGTGTTTAGTTGCCTGTTATGTGTTGTGTCGAGGGAAGATTGAATGGTAGTTCAGAGAGCAAGTGCGTTTTTGAGCGGTGTCTGGAAAACATGTAAAGGATATTGTCTGTGGTACAGTTTATGGTTGTCGCCTGTGGTATGGTTTGCAGTTCTGTGAGGAAATACGTGGGACAGCTGGTACGTGGTAATCGTGAGGCTTAGACCAGTGTAGCGTGGATCGGCTGGTATGGATACCATTGGGGCATAACATTTAACTTGCATGGTGTGGCTAGTACATGGTAGTCTTGGGTTCGGTCTAACGCTGGACGTGAAATGGCTGGTACGGATACCATTGGGGCTTAGTGCAAGCTTGGGTGATATAATTGGTATGAGGTGTCTTGGTGTCTAGAAAGAGTGCTGGACGTGAATAGACTGGTACAAGCACCTTGTAGCCGGGTGTGACACCATTGGTGTCTTTGTCAATTACGGACCACGTAGGAACTGGGCAGGGACACCGTGACGAGGTGCCTTCTGCAGACTTAAAGGGAACCTGTCACCAGTTTTTTCACTATGAAAGCAAAAGTGTCACCTTCTGCAGCTCCTGGGCTGCATTTTATGAAGGTGTACCTTGTGCCCTGACTCCCCTTGAAGACCTCGAATATAATTTTATAAAACCTGACCGTTAGGTATGCTAATGACCTGTGGGGCTCAGATGGGCATGCTCATTTTCGTCTCCTGGTCATCCTTGTGGCCTTCTTTGCCATCCTCCTTTCATGATTGACATGACGCCGCCATCATCATGCACGCTGCTCAGCCAAATCTCACGTCTGTGCAGTCATTCCCCTGGCTCACGCAGGCGCAGTTCTGTGACTCTAGTAAACTAGAAAGAGAGTACAGTAAAAAACCGCAAATCCTCGTCCCACCACCGAAGATGCAAGAGGTGCAGAGGGGCAGAACAAGCTCCACCCTTTGAAAATATGATCAAGGAAGAGATAGTGTTGTGTGCTTCTGTTCAAAATGTGGATCCTCTTCATGACCCTGAGTGGGTAAGGAAGGAGGATGAAGTCATGTTGCCAGTCACAACCGCTTGGTTAAATGCAGAAAACTGTGTGCTGCAAGAAGAATCAAAGCTGCAACTGACACATTGTGATGACGGAAACCAGCAGAATAAAATCACAGACAAGTAGACAACCGAGGAAGCAGTGTTGGTGGCCGCTATAATTTCTAAGCATAAATCTGATGATCTGTTTGGCGAAATTGCTGTAAGAGAAGAAATCCACAAGAGCACTATAGGAAAAGAAATTTGCGAGAGCGCTACAGTAGAAAACAGAGAGCGCTGTAAGAGATGAAATCTGCAAGAGTGCTGTAGGCGATGATATCCTGGAAAGCGTTGGTGGAGGATAAATTATAAAGATCAAAATGAGTACAGCGCTGAGGGATGTGACATCTTGGTAGAAAAAGAAGAGAAATCTGAAAAGAAAAATGGTGAAGACTCCAAAGAACCTGAGGCTGAGGAGTTGGCATGTGAGAAAACCTCTGAACCCAGAGGAAATTGAACGTAATGTTGCAGAGACCCAAAAGGAAGTTGAAGGTAACATGGTAGTTGTCGCGGGCGGAGGAGGGGACGCCACGCTCTCCCACTGCTACTCGGGTCCGGCTGCCGCGGCTGCTGCGGCCTGCCGCTGCTCGGTGGCTCGAGCAATGGGCCGGATCCCGGGGACTCGAGCGGCGCTCCTCGCCCGTGAGTGAAAGGGGGTTTTTGGGTGTGGGAATTGTTTATTGTCCGTGACGCCTCCCACGGTTGTGGTGATTTGTTGACACCACCGCTGCTCTGTATGGGGATCCCGGGAGGGATGGTATGGAGCAGCCAGTTGTTGTGTTGCCCCTCCGTGGGTAGGGGTTGGTGATCCCGGGGCCCAGTAATGAGGTGGGAGATGCAGGGCTTGGTGGGCGCAGGGACGCCTGAGACGATGACACAGTTCTCGGTAAAACACACGGCTGGAAAGACGGTTCCCACGGACGGCTGCACTTGCTTTCCCCAGTAGGTGACGGTGACGGTCCCTCTGTCCTGCACCTAAGTTGATAATGGTTGCGATGGGTTCCCACCGGTAACCCGCTCCCCGGCTTGGATATGGGCCGGAGGAGCCCTACTTTGCCCGCAGGCGCTGGCCCTGAGAAACTGGTGCCCTGGCGGTGGCGGTGTCTCTCTGTTGCGGTTGGACTGTTGCCTTCAATCGGGACTTGGTTGTTAGGAGACAGACGTCCCCTTCACTGACGGATTTGGCAAATTATGGCGACTCCTAGCCTTGCCGGGATCCGAAAGGCCCCTGCCCTGGTTCTGACTGTTCTTCGTATACTGCTCCAGACCGCCGGGTCACCACCCGTCCGCGGTCCTTCCAGCAACCTCCAAGGCTGCTATTCTCAGGATGGGGAGCTCCACGTTATGGGGAGCCCCCCAGCCTAACAATATCAGTCAGCAGCCGCCCAGAATTGCCGCATACATTAGATGCGACAGTTCTGGGACTGTACCCGGCTCTTCCCGATTTGCCCTGGTGCGTTGGCAAATCGGGGTAATAAGGAGTTATTGGCAGCCCATAGCTGCCAATAAGTCCTAGATTAATCATGTCAGGCGTCTATGAGACACCTTCCATGATTAATCTGTAAATTACAGTAAATAAACACACACACGCCCGAAAAAATCCTTTATTAGAAATAAAAAGCACAAACATATACCCTGGTTAACCACTTTAATCAGCCCCAAAAAGCCCTCCATGTCCGTCGTACTCCAGGATGGTCCAGCGTCGCATCCAGCGCTGCTGCATGGAGGTGACCGGAGCTGCAGCAGACACAGCCGCTCCGGTCACCTCCACACAGCAAATGAAGACAGCCGCGCGATCAGCTGAGCTGTCACTGAGATTACCCGCTGTCACTGGATCCAGCGGTGGATGCAGCGGTGGCCGCGGGTAACCTCAGTGATAGCTCAGCTGATCGCGCTACTCACCTCAGTTGCTGCGTGGAGGTGAGAGGAGTGGCGGTGAGTAGCGCGATCAGCTGAGCTGTCACTGAGGTTACCCGTGGCCACCGCTGCATCCACCGCTGCAGCTCCGGTCACCTCAATGCAGCAGCGCTGGATGCGACGCTGGACCATCCTGGAGTACGCCGGACAAGGAGGGCTTTTTGGGGCTGATTAAAGTGGTGAACCAGGGAATGTGTTTGTGTTTTTCATTTATAATAAAGGATTTTTTCGGGCGTGTGTGTGTTTATTTACTGTAATTCACAGATTAATCATGGAAGGTGTCTCATAGACGTCTGACATGATTAATCTAGGACTTATTGGCAGCTATGGGCTTCCAATAACTCCTTATTACCCCGATTTGCCAACGCACCAAGGCAAATCGGGAAGAGCCGGGTACAGTCCCAGAACTGTCGCATCTAATGTATGCAGCAATTCTGGGCGGCTGCTGACTGATATTGTTAGGCTGGGGGGCTCCCCATAACGTGGAGCTCCCCATCCTGAGAATAGCAGCCTTCAGCCGTATGGCTTTATCTGGCTGGTTTTAAAATTGGGGGGCACCGCACGCCGTTTTTTTTAATTATTTAATTATTTATTTCACTGCACAGTATAGACACGCCCACCGGCTGCTGTGATTGGGTGCAGTGTGACACTTGCCACTCAGCGTGTCTCACTGTAACCAATCATAGGCGCCGGTGGGCGGGGAAAGCAGGGAATACGAGATTGTTTAATGGGCGGCCGGCTTTTTCAAAACAGTAAAAGCCGCCGGAGCAGTGTGAATGCCGTGCAGCGCCGGGGATCGGGTATCGGTGAGTATGAGAGAGGGCTGCTCAATTCACTTACTCAGGAGTTTAGCGGTCACCGGTGAGCCCTTCACAGGTGACCGCTAATCAGGACGCGACACAGACAGAGCCACAGCATGACAATGAAGTCGGGTGAGGTTCACCCGAGTTCATTCTGACAGTGCGGCTCTGTCTGCTGTCATCTGCCATTCAGCTCTGCTACATGGCTGTCTGTGTCGGCTGTCAGCGGCCATGTAGCAGAGCTGAATGGCAGATGACATAGTAAAAACGCATCCCTACACATTACACACGCTTGGCAAGTCAATAAATAATAAAAAAAAAAGGGTACCCAATGCATACGTCACGGAACACATGATCTAAAGGATCGCACACAAAATTGATCAATTTAACATAGACTACTAACGCACGTGTGACAGCAAATGAACGACCTACGTGCAATCTCATTCAATCGCATATGCGACCTGGGCGTGTCACATCGCATACGAGATCGCACACCTAATTGTAAGGTGTAAAGCTGGCTTTAGATAGGACCCAAAGGCTTTCAAAGGCTAAGAGAGCTAAGTGATCTGTTAGTAGAGTTACAGGTTGCCCAAGAGGAAGGAGATTTGCCCAGATTGGCATTCTTGGATACCGCTAGGGGTGTCAATCCGATAGTGCAAAATCTTCCTTACAATCTACAAGAAAAGTGGGTCTCACACGGTTCACGGTATAAGCAAACACATAACGCACCATTCCAGCCCTTTGCTGTATTTGTAGGTTTTGTAGCTCAGCAAGCTAAAATCAGAAATGACCCTAGTTTTGATTTTACTCTGTCATGTACCACCACCCCCGGTGTCAAACCCAGTAGGGCACCCGTGGCAGTCCACAAAACTAACATTGTCTCCTCAGGTCCTGCTCACAAAGAGAGTAAGCATCCTCCAGAAGAGAACAAACCCCAGGATATCAGTAAACAGTGTCCTCTACACCGGAAACCACATCCTCTACTAAAATGCAGAGCCTTCAGGGAGAAGTCTCTAGAGGATCGCAAAGGCTTCCTCAAGGAAGACAACATCTGCTTCAAATGCTGTGCTGCAACATCGCACATGGCCAGGAACTGCGAAGCTAGCGTGAAATGTGCAGAATGTGACAGCACGGATCACAATACAGCCTTACACCCTGGACCACCTACACGAGTGTTGCCGCAAGCAGAAGAACACGATGGAAAACAGAAGAACACTGATGAAGACACCACGGTGGTTACCTCTCAATGTACGGAGATCTGTAAAAGGACTCACAGGAGGAAGGTCCTGTTTGAAAATCTGCCTTGTCAGAGTCTACCCAGCAGGCCGCAGGGACAAAGCAATTAAGATCTATGCGATCTTGGACGACCAGAGCAACAGGTCTCTTGCCAAGTCCATCTTCTTCAGCAGTTTCAACATTGCAGGCCCCGGTTCTCCCTACTCCTTGAAGACATGTTCAGGTACCGTTGAGACGGCGGGGAGGAAGGCAAGCGGATACAAGGTGGAATCCATAGATGGTCAGACCTGCCTATCATTACCTACCATACTGGAGTGCAACCAGATTCCTGACAACAGGTCCGAGATACCTTCACCAGAGGTAGCAGCTCATCACCCCCATCTGAAGCGTATAGCTCACCTGATTCCAGAACTGGACTCAGAAGCTCCAATAGCCTTACTCCTTGGAAGAGACATGCTACGCGTGCATAAGGCTAGAGAGTCCATTAACGGCTTCCAGAACGCTCCATATGCGCAGAGACTTGACCTAGGATGGGTCATAGTAGGAGATGTCTGTCTAGGAGGAGCACACAAGCCAGCCTCAGTCAACAGTATGCTCACCAACACACTAGAAAATGGACGTCCGTCTTTCTTCCGACCATGTCACAACAGTCTGTTGGTAAAGGAATTACCAAGCAGTACTCCTCTGCCATGTCTTTTCGCAGTTCCTTCCAACGAAGACTACGCTTGTGAGGGCGAACAAGACCACATAGGCTGTACAGTCTTCCACAGGACCAAAGAGGACAACAAAACAGCAATGTCCATAGAAGACAGGATGTTCTTGGACATCATGGACCAAGAAATAACCAAAGACAAGTCGAACAGCTGGGTGGCACCCTTACCATTCCGACCATGGAGACAACGCCTACCCAACAACAGGGAACAGGTCTACAGTCGATTTGTCTCCCTCAGACACAAGCTCAAGAAGTCTCCCGAGATGAGAGAACATTTCTTTACCTTCATGGAGAAGATATTCCGAAATAACCATGCAGAGATCGCACCTACACTACGAGACTCTGAGGAACGCTGGTACTTACCCATCTTCGGAGTGTACCATCCTAAAAAGCCAGGCAAAATAAGAGTGGTGTTTGACTCAAGTGCCAAGTGCGAAGACGTCTCGTTGAATGATGTCCTACTATCTGGCCCAGACCTCAACAACAGACTCCTAGAAGTTCTACTGTTTCCGCAGAGATACGGTGGCATTTATGGCTGACATCCAACAGATGTTTCACTGCTTTCTCGTCAAAAAGGAACACAGAAACTACCTGAGGTTCCTCTGGTACCGTGACAACAACCCAGATAAAGACATCATAGAGTACCGGATGAGGGTACACATCTTCGGGAATAGTCCTTCCCCCGCAGTGGCTATCTACAGTCTCAGGAATTCCGCCAAAGAAGGTGAAGAGAAGTACGGGTCGGATGTCAGATCCTTTGTGGAAAAGGATTTCTACGTAGACGACTGCTTGAAATCCACACCCACAAACGAGGCAGCAATCAGTCTTCTAAAAAGAGCTCAAGAAATGCTCGCTCAGTCCAACTTAAGGTTGCATAAGATTGCATCCAATAGCCGAGAACTGATGGAAGCCTTTCCCTCTCAAGACTATTCCAGTGATCTGAAGGGCATAGACCTGAGCATCGACTCTCTTCCCATGCAACGGAGCCTAGGACTACTTTGGGACTTGAAGACAGATGCCTTCACCTTTCAGATCAACAAAGAAGAAAAATCCTTCACACGTAGATGT
The DNA here is from genome assembly GCF_048569485.1 of Anomaloglossus baeobatrachus. NCBI lineage: Eukaryota > Metazoa > Chordata > Amphibia > Anura > Aromobatidae > Anomaloglossus > Anomaloglossus baeobatrachus. The sequence goes on along the minus strand of NC_134357.1, from coordinate 411,431,610 downwards.
GTCCTTTCCTTTGTGAATAGTTTGTACGATCCTCTGGGATTCGTAGCTCCAGTTACCGTCCAAGGTAAAATGATGCTAAGAGACTTCACCCAAGAGACATCTGATTGGGATGATACACTTCCTGCAGAAAAGGCAGACCTGTGGGCAGAGTGGAGGAAGTCTCTCGAGGCCTTCACCGATCTTCATGTGAACCGACCATACACTCCTGTGCCATCTACAGAAGTCAAATCTCAAAGAGTCTGTATCTTCTGCGATGCATCAGTCAAAGCAATCGCAGCAGTAGTATACCTTAAAACCACCGATGTGAATGAACAGATCCATATTGGGTTCGTCATGAGTCGGACAAAACTGGCGCCACTCCGTGAACACACGATACCTAGACTGGAACTCTGTGCTGCCGTCCTTGCAGTTGAGCTGGCTGAACTTATCTCTGATGGAATGAATCAGGAGATCAAAGATGCAGAGTTCTACACTGACAGCAAGGTGGTACTAGGATATATCTGCAACGAAACACGACGCTTCTACGTCTACGTCAGCAACCGGGTGTTGAGAATAAGAAGATCAATTTGCCCTGATCAGTGGCATTACGTATCTACTCATCACAATCCCGCCGACCATGCGACTAGATCCGTTGCACCAAGTCACCTTAAGGCCACTACATGGTTCACAGGCCCTGCCTTCCTGTACCAGACAACATCCTACATCAGCAGGCCCGATACATTCGAACTGGTGGATCCAGATGTCGACGACGACCTTCGTCCTCAAGTGTCAGCTCTTCATACAGTGGTTTCAGGATGTCACCTCGGATCTCATCGGTTCAGTAGATTCTCAACCTGGAACTCACTTGTTAGGGCCATCGCCTTTTTACTACACGTGACTCAGTTTTACAAGTCCGAACTACCAACAAATCAGAGATGCAGTAAAGGTTGGCATCACTGCAAGCATGCGTTTACTGCTCCCAACCTAGAGAAAGCCAAGATTACAATACTCCATGTTGTACAAAATGAAGCCTACAACAAGGAAATAGGCAATCTCGACAAAGGACTACCCATTCCTAGAGACAGTGCGTTGAGGAAACTCGACCCGTTCATTGACAAAGATGGGCTGCTGAAAATAGGTGGCCGCATTCAAGAAGCTAAGGTAGAAGTCTCAGAGAAACACCCGGTAATAATTCCCGGACGTCATCACGTCACAACCTTGCTCATTCAACATCATCACATCTTGGTGAGACATCAAGGGCGTTTGTTTACCGAAGGGAGTCTACGAGCGGCTGGACTATGGATAGTCGGAGCGAAGAGAAGCGCGAGCAAACTCATCTTCAACTGCGTTACGTGTCGCAAACTTCGTGGCATGTTTCAAAACCAGAAGATGGCCAATCTTCCACCTGACAGGCTCAGTACTGAACCCCCCTTCACCAACGTTGGACTGGATGTGTTCGGCCCCTGGTCCGTAGCTACAAGATGCACTAGGAAGGTCCATGCCGAAGCAAAGTGTTGGGCAGTTCTATTCACCTGTTTGTCTGTCAGAGCTGTTCATATCGAAGTAATAGAATCTATGGACACTTCAAGTTTCATAAATGCACTTCGACGCTTCATCGCTATCAGAGGCCCTGTGAAGCACATTCGTTCTGATAGAGGCACGAACTTTATTGGAGCAGCAAGAGAACTCCAAATCCCTTCCAATCTAGACATTACAAATGTAGAGAGGTACCTAGGTGAGCAAGGATGCACCTGGACCTTCAACCCGCCACACTCTTCGCACATGGGAGGCACCTGGGAAAGAATGATAGGAATTGCACGCAAGATTCTAGATTCTATCCTCTTGCAAGCAAACACCAGACTTACCCACAAAAGCTTGACTACGTTCTTGGCCGAAGTTACAGCTATCATGAATGCTAGGCCATTGACAGCTCTTTCTGGAGATTCTGGAGACTCAACAGTTCTTACTCCTGCCATGTTACTTACACAGAAAACCTGTGTCCCAGGAGCTCCACCTGGAGAATTCACCGAGAAAGACCTCTACAGAAGACAATGGAGGCAAGTACAAAACGTGTCCAATGCCTTTTGGGACAGATGGAGGTAACAATATCTCTCCACTCTGCAAACCAGAACAAAATGGCAGAAAGACCATCCAAACATCAGACTTGACGATGTGGTACTTGTAAAGGACAGTCAATCACACCGAAATGAGTGGCCACTCGGCCTGGTCACCAAACCCTTTCCCAGCAAGGATGGGAGAGTACGCAAGGTAGAGGTCAGAGTGAGCAAGCTCGGAGAGAACAAACTGTTGTTACGTCCGGGTGGTGGAAGCACTGGACCGTACACTGATTTCCCCTGAGAAGGCAGCCAAGCTGGTCACCCCGCCAGAGGGTCCTGATGCACGGCAGCCGGAGCACTATAGGTAGCTGAACAGTCCGTAGAGAAGCAGGAAAGGTGGATGATGCTGAACCCACGCAGTTCTGGACGGTAGTCCGGGTGACGAGGCTCAGGGTCCGAGGCCGGGTGATAGGGTCAGGTGGGATCCGGAACCTGCTGAGCGATGGAACGGGTCACCGAACTGAGCCAGAGACTGGAGACTGGCGGAGCTGCAGAGGTGGTGGAACATCCGCCGAAGTCACCGTCAGGGTCCAGGGATAGACTTGGTTCGGAGCGACTGGCGTGGCAGGATAGGCTCTACGAGACAGGACAGGGTTAATGCAAGGCAAAGCACAGAGCAAAGCAATACGGGGACCTGAACACTAGCTTGCTAAACACGTAGAACAGGCACTGCCCACCAGGAAAGAGAAACCTTATATACCCTGTACCTGTCTATGCAATATCCTGTTTCTGGGTGCTGGCCCTTTAAGAAAGGGTCAATGACCGCGCGCGCGCCCTAATGCGCATGCACGAGGCCCGTGTGCCAGAAGCCAGTCCAGGAAGCGGTGAGGAGGAAGCAGGAGCGCCCGGCTGTGTGTCCCATGTCGCCGAGGAGCACTGGGAGCGGGGAGCAGGACACAAGGAGGGTGCAGGCGCGGAGGACGGGACCGGGACCGGGGTGGTGAGCAGGGGACGCCGGCGGGAACCGGGGAGCGGGCCACGGGGACCGGAGTGCGGGGCACGGGAACCGGAGGACGGGACCAGGGGACCGGGAAGCGTGACAGTACCCCCTCCCCCACGCCCCCCCCCCCGCAAGCGGGACAGGAAGGCACGAATCAGAGGAGTGCCAACATTCTCCCGGGGCTCCCAGGACCGATCCTCAGGACCACAACCCGCCCAGTCTACCAGGAAGTACTGCCGACCTCGCACGGTCTTCATGGCCACGATATCTCTTACCGCATAGGTGTCATCGTCTGCAATAGGAGGGGGAGCAGCACCGACCTCAGCGGAGAAGGGACCAAGGACAACAGGCTTGAGTAAGGAGACATGGAAGGAGTTGGGTATCCGCATCGTGGCCGGGAGTTGCAGCTTGTAGGAGACTGCATTGATCTTGCTGATGATCTTAAACGGCCCGATGTAGCGAGGACCCAACTTGTACGAGGGCAACTTCAATCAGACATATCTGGATGCAAGCCAGACCAGATTACCTGGGGAGAAACACGGGGGATCCAGGCGCCTCTTGTCCGCATGTCTCTTCATCCGCAATGAAGCACATTCTAGGGATGACTTGACAGAGTTCCATATTGCTGAAAAGTCCCGAACCAGAGCATCTGCTGCGGGGACGTCGGAAGCCGAAGATACTGGCAACGGGACAGAAGGCTGCAGTCCATACACGATCTGAAAGGGAGAGCAGGCGGTAGACTCACTGATGTGCTGGTTATGGGAGAACTCCGCCCAAGGTAGGAGCGTGGACCAATCGTCATGATGGATGTTGACGTAGTGGCGCAGGAAGGAGGTCAGGATCTGATTGACCCGTTCCACTTGGCCATTCGACTGAGGATGGTAGGCCGAAGAAAAGTCCAAGGACACTCCCAGACGTTTGCAGAGAGCCCTCCAGAAGCGCGAGGTAAACTGAGTTCCTCTGTCAGACACTATGTGTGCGGGGAAGCCATGCAACCGGAATATATGTTGTATGAAGGAGTCAGCTAGCTCCTGGGCAGAGGGCAGTCCAGCCATGGGAACGAAGTGGGCCATCTTTGAGAAGCGATCCACCACAACCCATATGACCGTATGTCCGGAGGATAAGGGTAAGTCCGTGATAAAGTCCATTGCGATATGTTGCCACGGAACGGAAGGAATGGGCAGAGGCAGAAGACGTCCATAGGGTAGGTGCTTGGGTGTCTTGTTCCGGGCACAGGATGGACAGGCTGAGACGAAGGTTGTGACGTCTTTACGGAGGGACGGCCACCAGTAGTGACGGACAATCGTGCTCCAAGTTTTCTTCTGACCAGCATGGCCGGCGATCTTCGAGGCATGGACCCAGTGCAGAACTCTCTGTCTGTCAGTATCAGAGACATAGGTTTTCCCAGGGGGTATCTGAGTTAGAGCGACAGGAGTCACCGGAATGATTTTACTGGGGTTGATGATGGGCTGGAACGTCTCCTCCTCCAACTCCACGGGCACGAAGGATCTGGACAGAGCGTCTGCCCGCACGTTCTTATCCGCAGGCCGAAAATGGAGTTGGAAATCAAATCGAGCAAAGAACAAGGACCAGCGGGCTTGTCGTGGATTTAGTCTTTGGGCAGACCGCAGGTACTCTAGATTCTTGTGGTCCGTGTATATGATTACAGGGTATACAGCTCCTTCCAGGAGGTAGCGCCATTCCTCCAAGGCCAGCTTCACGGCCAGTAACTCCCGATCCCCAATGGTGTAGTTGCGTTCGGGTGCCGAAAAGCTCTTGGAGAAGAATCCACATGTGACCATCTTTCCGGAGGGGGAGTTCTGCATCAACACTGCCCCGGCTCCTGAGGAGGAGGCATCCACCTCTAAGGTGAACTGTCGGTTCAATTCAGGGCGATGGAGAACTGAGGAAGAAGCAAACGCCTGTTTCAAGGAGCAGAGCGCGGCATCGGCCGCCGGAGACCAGTCCTTAGGATTAGCTCCTTTTTTAGTCAAGGCAGAGAGAGGTGCAGTCAAGGCAGAGAAATGCGGGATGAACTGACGGTAGTAGTTCGCAAAGCCGAGAAAGCGTTGGATAGCCTTCAGTCCGGAAGGAGGAGGCCAGTTGATGATGGCAGACACTTTCTCTGGGTCCATCTGCAGGCCAGTGTCCGAGATTACATAACCCAGGAAGGGAAGAGATGACTTTTCGAAGATGCATTTCTCGTACTTGGCGTACAGACGATTCTCTCTAAGCCTCTGGAGGACTAGCTGCACGTTCTCTCGATGGGTTTGTAGATCCGGAGAGAAGACCAGGATGTCGTCCAGGTACACCATGACACAGACATAGAGGAGATCTCTGAACACGTCGTTCACCAGTTCTTGGAAGACGGCCGGAGCGTTACAGAGACCAAAGGGCATGACACAATACTCATAGTGCCCATCCCGAGTGTTGAATGCAGTTTTCCATTCGTCTCCAGAGCGAATACGAACCAGGTTATAGGCCCCACGAAGGTCCAACTTGGTGAATACACGGGCTCCTCGGAGCCGATCGAATAGTTTGGGGATAAGCGGCAGAGGGTATTTGTTCTTTACGGTGATCTGGTTTAATCCCCGGTAGTCAATGCAAGGGCGCAGATCACCTTCCTTCTTCTTGACGAAGAAAAACCCCGCTCCGGCAGGGGACGAGGACCTCCGAATGAACCCCTTAGCTAGGCTCTCGGTGATATAGGTAGACATAGCTCGTGTTTCAGCAGGGGACAAGGGGTATATCCGTCCTCGAGGAGGCGTAGTTCCTGGCAATAACTCGATAGCACAGTCGTAGGGACGATGAGGCGGTAGTACCTCTAACTCCTTTTTATCAAACACGTCCGTGAAGGACCAGTAGGCAGAAGGCAGTCCTGGTAGAGACTCTGGAACCGGAGGGCGTCGGACGGGCTGGATGGATTTCAGACATCTCTCGTGACACGAGGAGCCCCATCGGGTGATTTCACCTGTACTCCAGCTGACCGATGGTTCGTGTGTCCGTAACCATGGAAGTCCCAGCAGGATCTGATGAGACATGCGCGGGAGGACGTAGAAGGTGATCTTCTCGGTGTGCAGAGCACCGATCCTTACTTCCACAGGCTTGGTGATCAGGGAGACGGTGTCAGAGAGGGGTTTCCCATCAACAGAGGCGATCACCAGCGGTTTCTCTAGTGGGAGGACAGGCACCTGGTACTTATCCACCGTGACCTGCTGGATGAAGTTGCCTGCTGCTCCGGAATCGAGATACGCCTCTGCCGTGAACCGGGTCTCTTCTGTAGTGACTTGAATAGTCCATGTAACGGAGTCTGAGAGAGTCCCAGCACCTAGGGTGGCCTCTCCTACCAAGCCTAGGCTTTGGAGTTTCCCGGCTTCTCGGGACAAGAGCGTAGCAGGTGTGTGCCACCACCGCAGTAGAAGCAGAGACCCTTTGCTAGTCGTTCCGCTCGGCGTTGTTCCGACTGCTTCAGGCGGTCAATCTGCATGGGCTCGGAGGTAGACACGCCAGGTGACGCCAACTGGGAAGCGATGGACTTCTGGGGTGGGGAGGAGTGCCGTATCGGACGCCTCTCGCGGGACACTTCTTTGGATCGTTCCTGAAAGCGAAGATCCACTCGAGTCGCTAGGGCAATCAGGGCATCCAGAGTGGAAGGCACGTCACGTCCAGCCAGCTCATCTTTAATACGACCCGAGAGGCCTTCCCAGAAGGCGGCGGTTAGAGCCTCGTTGTTCCACCCAAGTTCCGAAGCCAAGGTGCGAAAACGGATGGCATATTGACCCACCGTCAGAGTCCCCTGACGTAGCCGGAGGAGAGATGAGGCAGACGCGGAGGCGCGTCCGGGCTCGTCAAAGGTGCCACGAAATGCCTGCAGGAATTCCTGGATGTTGGAGGTCACCGGATCCTCCTTCTCCCACAAGGGGTTCATCCAGGCCAATGCCTCTCCCTCTAGATGGGACATCATGAACGCGACTTTGGCTTGGTCGGAGGCAAACAAGTGCGGCAGCAGCTTGAAATGGAGAGAGCATTGATTGATGAATCCCCTGCAGGTCTTGGGATCTCCGGCGTACTGGGGTGGTGAGGCCAAACGGAGTTTGGAAGCATCCGAGGAGTCTGCCACGGAAGCAGTGGCCGTGGATTGCACAGTGGAAACTCGAGATGCCGATGATGTGGCCGTCGCTTGTAGCGCGTTCAGGCGGGCATCCACAGAAGACATGAAGTTCAGCATGCGGGTCTGGGTCTCACGCTGGCGTGTGAGTTCCTGCTGCAAGGCCGCTAGTGCTTCGGCGGGATCCATGGCCTGTTCTAGCTGTTACGTCCGGGTGGTGGAAGCACTGGACCGTACACTGATTTCCCCTGAGAAGGCAGCCAAGCTGGTCACCCCGCCAGAGGGTCCTGATGCACGGCAGCCGGAGCACTATAGGTAGCTGGACAGTCCGTAGAGAAGCAGGAAAGGTGGATGATGCTGAACCCACGGAGTTCTGGACGGTAGTCCGGGTGACGAGGCTCAGGGTCCGAGGCCGGGTGATAGGGTCAGGCGGGATCCGGAACCTGCTGAGCGATGGAACGGGTCACCGAACGGAGCCAGAGACTGGAGACTGGCGGAGCTGCAGAGGTGGTGGAACATCCGCCGACGTCACCGTCAGGGTCCAGGGATAGACTTGGTTTGGAGCGACTGGCGTGGCAGGATAGGCTCTACGAGACAGGACAGGGTTAATGAAAGGCAAAGCACAGAGCAAAGCAATACGGGGACCTGAACACTAGCTTGCTAAACACGTAGAACAGGCCCCGCCCACCAGGAAAGAGAAACCTTATATACCCTGTACCTGTCTATGCAATATCCTGTTTCTGGGTGCTGGCCCTTTAAGAAAGGGTCAATGACCGCACGCGCGACCTAATGCGCATGCGCGAGGCCCGTGTGCCAGAAGCCAGTCCAGGAAGCGGTGAGGAGGAAGCAGGAGCGCCCGGCTGTGTGTCCCATGTCGCCGAGGAGCGCTGGGAGCGGGGAGCAGGACACAAGGAGGGTGCAGGCGCAGAGGACGGGACCGGGACCGGGGTGGTGAGCAGGGGACGCTGGCGGGAACCGGGGAGCGGGCCACGGGGACCAGAGTGCGGGGCACGGGAACCGGAGGACGGGACCAGGGGACCGGGAAGCATGACAACTGTTCACCAGACCAGTCACTGAACTTGTGTTGTTGTTATCTCCTCAGGAGTCCAATAGTGGCATTGGTTAACGCCAAGCGGGGAGTGTTCTGTCTTCTATTCATTAAATAGGATAAGGGTAATATCGTTTGTTGCCCACAAGAGGTCACTGTTGGCTTTCTTATGTTTTAAGTGTTTTCCTCATACATCTCCACAGTATTTCTGTGGGTTGGAGCCTGTTGCTTTAAGGAAAAGATACTTCCTTGGACTGCCCTTTTTCCTTCCCTTCCTGAGTTGGAGACGCAGATGTCTTGGTGCCTCCATAGGATTCAGAGGTGCTATAGCTGGCTCCAGTTCCTTTTCTTCAATCGTTCCTCCTGACTAGTGGATCCCGGTAGGAATCATTGTACTAAACTACATATTTATGTTAGAATATGTGTACAGTTGTTATGTAGGCACTGTGAAGTAACAGTGGCTCTACTTAGATTACATAGGCCGTGATACATGCAGAGCAGGTGTGGGGCAGCATCAGCAGTGTAAATGTTGTATTCAGTCATATGCATTGCTCTCTATGTTATGCAGATTCTGTAAATACCAGTACTACTATGTATGTCATTCTGTTATTTGTGATATGCCTGTACTGATTTAGATATGTATCTTTTGTTATAGTTTTTACCAATTAATCATCCATTTCTTATGATCATCCACCTATCCATCATCATTTAATAAATAAAGACTTAAAGGCAACACAGTCTGTTTATTGAAACAGTGGATGAAGGTTAGCTGTATGCCGGAGTCCACACAGCTCACACGTGGACGAAGGCAGAACACTGATGAAGTTGTGAAGAGAGCTCACAAGTAGAGTTGAGCGCGGTTCTAGGTTCGAGGTTCTCCAGTTCTAGGCTCGAGTGATTTTGGGGGCTGTTCGAGATCGAACTAGAACTCGAGCTTTTTGCAAAAGCTCGATAGTTCTAGATACGTTCGAGAACGGTTCTAGCAGCAAAAAGCAGGGCTTTTTACAGCTACAGTGTGCAGGAGCCATCGCTGGCAGCCTGCCAGAAGCTGGTAACCAAGATAAACATCGGGTATCCAACCAAAGCGCTTTGGTTAGTAACCCGATGTTTATCCTAGTTACGTGCAGGAAGCCCACACTTCCCCGCTCAGCTCGCTCCGCCCCCTCCTGCCCACGGCATGTACACATACATACACACACACACACACACATGGTCCCGCTCGGCTTACCTGCGGTGATGAAGTCCCGCCATCCCGACCTCAGCGCTGTCACTGTCCTCCATGGCCGCCGCTTGTCACATCATCTCTCGCTTCCGACCCGAGACTGACTAGCGGTGACGTCACGGGCCTCTCGCGATGCTTGGCTGTGAAGGTGCCGGTCATTGAACTCAGTGACAGGGGCTGTCAGTGTGCTGGAGATCAGCGCAGGTAATGTACCTCGCTGACAGCAGCACTTGTCATCCCCTGCAGTGACCTGGGCTGACCCATTGATGTTAGCTCAGGTCACTGCATTGCTCTCCCAGCCAATGGGGAACATCCTGCTCTTCATTGACTGGGACAGTGTGGATCGTCATGGCAACCCCTTGGATTACACCAGACCTGGATTTGTTTTTCTTTCTAATAAATTGGTTAAAGAGGGAATGTTTTGGGGAGTGTTTTTTCAAATAAAAATGTGTTTGTCGTCTATTTTTTTTTTATTACTGACTGGGTTGGTGATGTCGGGTATCTGATAGACGCCTGACCTCACCAACCCCAGGGCTTGATGCCAGGTGACATTACACATCTGGTATTAACCCCATATATTACCCCGTTTGCCACCGCACCAGGGCGCGGGATGAGCTGGGGCAAAGCACCAGGATTGGCGCATCTAATGGATGCGCCACTTCTGGGGCGGCTGCGGCCTGCTATTTTTAGGCTGGGGAGAGTCCAATACCATGGACCTCCTTAGTCTGAGAATATCAGACCCCAGCTGTCTGCTTTACCTTGGCTGGTGATCCAATTTTGGGGGGACCCCTACGTGTTTTTTTTTTTTTAATTATTTATTTAATTTAAAATAACAGCATGGGGTGCCCTCAGTTTTGGATTACCAGCCAAGGTGAGGTTGCCAGCTGTGGTCTGCAGGCTGCAGCTGTCTGCTTTACCCTAGCTGGCTACAAAAATAGGGGGAACCCTACGTCATTTTTTTTTTCATTTTTTTGGCTAAATACAAAGCTAAGCACCCCTTAGTGCCACATGAAAGGCACCAAAGGGTTCAACATTACAAAATGCAGGAGAGTGGGACATTATGTGTCTTTCTGCCATTATAATGACAGAAAAGACTGATATGAAGTGCACAAGCACAAGAAAATCACCAGAGCGCTCTACGCTGTGAAAAGCAGTAGAAAATGGCACTGGAGTGAACATGTGACCGCCTCATGTAGGATGAAGCTATGGATCCTCGGTAAATTTATGCATTTACCCTCATTCAGTTTTTTTGCAGTACACAAAAAAACGGAAGGCACACGGATGACAAACAGATGACATACGGACCGTCTACGGAACGGAAACGGATGCCACACGGATGCACCCGTGAAAAAAAACGGACTGTTTTTTGCAGACCACAAAAATGGATCGGTCGTGTTAATGTAGCCTAAAGGCCCCGTCACACTAAGCAACATCGCTAGCAACATCGCTGGTAACGAACAACTTTTGTGACGTTGCTAGCGATGTTGCTGTGTGTGACATCCAGCAACAACCTGGCCCCTGCTGTGAGGTCGTTGGTTGTTGCTGAATGTCCTGGGCCATTTTTTAGTTGTTGCTGTCCTGCTGTGAAGCAGAGATCGCTGTGTGTGACAGCGAGACAGCAACAACTAATGTGCAGTGAGCAGGGAGCCAGCTTCTGCTGAGGCTGGTAACTAATGTAAACATCGGGTAACCAAGAAGCCCTGTCCTTGGTTACCCGATATTTACCTTTGATACCAGCCTCCTCCGCTCTCACTGCCTGTGCTGCCGGCTCCTGCTCTGTGCACAGATAGCTGCAGCACACATCAGGCAATTAACCCGATGTGTGCTGTAACTAGGAGAGCAAGGAGCCAGCGCTCAGTGTGCGCTGCTCCCTGCTCTGTGCACATTTAGCTGCAGCACACATCGGGTTAATTAACCTGATGTGTGCTGTAACTAGGAGACTGGGGGCTGGTCACTGGTTGCTGGTGAGCTCACCAGCAACTCGTGTAGCCACGCTCCAGCGATCCCTGCCAGGTCAGGTTGCTGGTGGGATCGCTGGAGCGTCGCAGTGTGACAGCTCACCAGCAACCTCCTAGCAACTTACCAGCGATCCCTATCGTTGTTGGGATCGCTGGTAAGTTGCTTAGTGTGACTGGACCTTTATTCTGATCTGCCGTTTATAAACAGCAGGCAGAAATAAGTGAATAGCGCCCCCCAGAGTCAGAAAATCTCCGGGGTTTCAGGGCTAGCTGAGACCCTGGAGATCATGATTCTAGACGGTTTTTCCGGTCCCCGCTCACGTGATCACAGGTATACACCGTACACCGATGATCACGTTACAGTAAATGACAGCGCCGGTAAAAAATTATTTATCTCCCATCTGGCATGAACAAACACTTCTCCACTTCTTCTCCACTTCTCCACTTCTCCACTTTTTCTCCACTTTTTCTCCACTTTTTCTCCACTTTTCCTCCATTTTTTCTCCATTTTTTTTCTCCACTTTTTCTCCACTTTTTCTCCACTTTTTCTACATTTTTTCTCCACTTTTCCTCCACTTTTCCTCCACTTTTTCTACATTTTTTCTCCACTTTTTCTCCACTTTTCCTCCACTTTTTATCCACTTTTTCTACATTTTTCCTCCACTTTTTATCCACTTTTTCTACATTTTTTCTCCACTTTTTCTCCATTTTTTCTCCACCTTTTCTCCACTTTTTCTACATTTTTTCTCCACTTTTTCTCCACTTTTTCTCCATTTTTTCTCCACTTTTTCTACATTTTCTCCTCCACTTTTTCTCCACTTTTTCTCCACTTTTTCTCCACTTTTTCTACATTTTTTCTCCACTTTTTCTCCACTTTTTCTACATTTTGTCTCCACTTTTTCTCCATTTTTTTCTCCACTTTTTCTCCACCTTTTCTCCACTTTTTCTCCATTTTTTCTACATTTTTTTCTCCACTTTTTCTCCATTTTTTTCTCCACTTTTTCTCCACTTTTTCTCCACTTTTTCTCCATTTTTTTCTCCACTTTTTCTCCATTTTTTCTCCACTTTTTCTCCACTTTTTCTCCACTTTTTCTCCACTTTTTCTACATTTTTTCTCCACTTTTTCTCCACTTTTTCTACATTTTTTCTCAGTTTTTTCTCCACTTTTTCTCCACTTTTTCTCCATTTTTCTCCACTTTTTCTCCATTTTTTTCTCCACTTTTTCTCCATTTTTTCTCCACTTTTTCTCCACTTTTTCTCCACTTTTTCTCCACTTTTTCTCCACTTTTTCTCCACTTTTTCTCCACTTTTTCTACATTTTTTCTCCACTTTTTCTCCACTTTTTGTACATTTTTTCTCCACTTTTTCTACACTTTTTCTCCATTTTTTCTCCACTTTTTCTCCACTTTTTCTACATTTTTTCTCCACTTTTTCTACATTTTTTCTCCACTTTTTCTCCACTTTTTCTACATTTTTTCTCAGTTTTTTCTCCACTTTTTTTCCATTTTTCTCCACTTTTTCTCCATTTTTCTCCACTTTTTCTCCATTTTTTCTCCACTTTTTCTCCACTTTTTCTACACTTTTTCTACACTTTTTCTCCACTTTTTCTCCACTTTTTCTATACTTTTTCTACACTTTTTCTCCATTTTTGCTCCACTTTTTCTCCACTTTTTCTCCACTTTTTCTACATTTTTTCTCCACTTTTTCTCCATTTTTTTCTCCACTTTTTCTCCACTTTTTCTTCATTTTTTCTCCACTTTTTCTCCATTTTTTCTCCACTTTTTCTCCACTTTTTCTACATTTTTTCTCCACTTTTTCTCCGTTCTTTTTCTATGGTCGGTCTACCCATTAGCTCTGCCATGCATAGTGTAGCTCTACACCTACTGCACGTGTTACTTTATGATTGACATCTCTTTCGTACCAGAGCTGTCTAAGCCTACTCTGACCCCATATTTGTCATTACTATATTGTCCTTGTACTGTATTATGACATTTGTATCATGTGTTTCATTTCTTGCTGTGTTGCAATTTTTTTGCTGCATCCCAATTGTACCTCTACATTGTTTGAGTTTATGTTATTGTTCTCTCACTCTTATGTGATACTGATTATTGTCATTTTTCATGATTACATGCAGATAAGTCCAATCTGACGAAGGCTCAGGCCGAAACGTCATTTGTAACTTGTTTTGGACAAAAACATATATGCTTATGAAAATTTTTTTTTTCTTAATACGGACCAATAAAGAGTGATTTTGCATTACTATCCGTTGTGACTTAAGCTGGGTTCACACTAAGCGACAGCGACAACAACGTCGCTGTTACGTCACCATTTTCGGTGACGTAACAGCGACCTTGTAAGTCGCTGTTATGATCGCTGCTTAGCTGTCAAACACAGCAGAAGCAGCGATCATAACGTCGCTGTGCTACATGTGCAGAGAGCAGGGAGCCGCGCGCACTGCTTAGCGCTGGCTCCTTGCTCTCCTTGCTACAGTATACATCGGGTTAATTACCCGATGTGTACTGCAGCCACATGTCACAGTGCAGGAGCCGGCGCTGGCAGCAAGGGCGGAGGCTGGTAACGAAGGTAAATATCGGGTAACCAGGGAAAGGTCTTCCCTTGGTTACCCGATATTTACGCTGGTTACAGCTTACCGCAGCTGCCAGTGCCGGCTCCTGCTCGCTTCATTTCGTCGCTCTCTCGCTGTCACACACAGCGATGTGTGTGTCACAGCAGGAGAGTGACGACCAAAAAATGAAGCTGGACATTCAGCAACGACCGGCGACCTCACAGCAGGGGCCAGGTCGTTGCTGGATGTCACACACAGCGACAGCGACGGGACGTCGCTGCAACATCACAGAAAATGGTGACGTAGCAGCGACGTCGTTGTCGTTGTCGCTGTGTGTGACACCAGCTTTACTGACTTAGTCTGGGAGATTTAGAGTGCCAAGGTTACTCACTAATTTTATCTATTATTACCTCTGAGCACCTATATACCAGTGAGCAGAGCTTCCTCTACAGTAGTTCTCCTGATTAGGCATGCCCTTACCTCATGAGCAGGGCATTGCAGCTTTGGTAGCAACCATTACGACATGGACTCTGCTGCTGTGGACCCGGGGAGAGTGAGTGCAGATTCATTGCACCCACACTCCTCACATGAAGGGTCCGCACTCCTAGAAAATGGGGGATACGTTCCCTGAGTGTCTCCCCCCCCCCCCCATATTCTAGACGGTCCAGAGTCGTCATGGGACCCCTTTATTTTTTTTCTTACAATAAATTGGTGAAAGAGGAAATGTTTTGGGGACTGTTTTTTCAAATAAATTTCTTTTGTCGATTTTTTGTTTTTGTTAGTACTGGCAGTTTATGATGTTGGGTATCTAATAGACGCCATGACATCACAAACTGCTGGGCTTGATCTCAGGTGACTTTACAGCTAGTCTCAACCCGATTTATTACCCCGTTTGCCTTTGCACCAGGGCACGGGATGAGCTGGGGTGAAGCGCCAGGATTGGCGCATCTAGTGGATGCGCCACGTCTGGGGTGCCTGCGGCCTGCTATTTTTAGGCTGTGAAGGCCCAATAACTATGGACCTTCCCACCCTGAGAATACCAGACCACAGCTGTTCGCTTTACCTTGGCTGGTGATCCAATTTGGAGGGGACCCTACTTTTTTTGTGTAATTATTAATATTTATAAAATAATTATAAAAAAAGAGCCTGGGGGGACCTCCACATTGGATCCCCAACCACGGGAAAGCTGCCAGCTGTGGTTTTCAGGTTACAGACGTCTGCTTTACCCTAGCTGGCTATCAAAAATGGGGGGACCCAACGTCATTTTTTTTTTTAACTATTTTTTAAATAGAAAAAATTAATGGGCTTCCCTGTATTTTGATTGCCAACCAAGGTAACGACAGGCAGATGGGGGTGACAACCCATAGCTGTCTGCTTTATCTGCGCTGAGAATCAAAAATACCGCGGAGCGCTATGTCATTTTTTTTAAAGATTTATTTTTACAGCACTGTGATGTCCAACAATCAAAATACAGGGAAGCCCATTTTGTTTTTAGTTATTTAAATAAATAATTAAAAAAAATATATATGGGCTCCCGCTGCATTTTTTGTATTGCTAGCTAAGGGTAATCCAAGCAGCTACTGGCTGCTAACTTCCACTGCTTGGTGTTACCTTCACTGGCAATGGAAAATCCAGGGAAGCATTTTTTAATTTTTTGGCCAAAAAACTACAAAAAAAGGACGTGAGCTTCGCCATATTTTTGTATGCTAGCCAGGTATAGCAGGCAGGTGCTGGAAGAGTTGGATACAGCGCCAGAAGATGGCGCTTCTATGAAAGTGCCATTTTCTGAGGCGGCTGCAGACTGCAATTCGCAGCAGTGGGGCCCAGAAAGCTCAGGCCAACCTGTGCTGCGGATTCCAATCCCCAGCTGCCTAGATGTACCTGGCTGGACACAAAAATGGAGCGAAGCCTACGTCATTTGTTTTCTAATTATTTCATGAAATTCATGAAATAATAAAAAAAGGGCTTCCCTTTATTTTTGGTTCCCAGCCGGGTACAAATAGGCAACTGGGGGTTGGGGGCAGCCATACCTGCCTGCTGTACCTGGCTAGCATACAAAAATATGGCGAAGCCCACATAATTTTTGCAGCAAAAAACTTCTGCATACAGTCCTGGATGGAGTATGCTGAGTATGCTGAGCCTTGTAGTTCTGCAGCTGCTGTGTGTCTGTATGGAGAAGAGTAGACAGCAGCTGCAGAACTACAAGGCTCAGCATACTCCATCCAGGACTGTATGCAGACGTTTTTTGCCCACCAAAAAAATGACGTGGGCTTCGCCATATTTTTGTATGCTAGCCAGGTACAGCATCCAGCTACGGGCTGCCTCCAACCCCCAGTTGCCTATTTGTACCCGGCTGGGAACCAAAAATATAGGGAAGCCCTTTTTTTTTTAATTATTTCACTTATTTCATGAAATAATTAAAAAACAAATGACGTGGGCTTCGCCCCATTTTTGTGTCCAGCCGGGTACAACTAGGCAGCTGGGGATTGGAATCCGCAGCACAGGTTAGCCCGAGGTTTCTGGGCGCCTCTGCTGCGAATTTCAGTCCGCAGCCGTCCCAGAAAATGGCGCTCTCATAGAAGCGCCATCATCTGGCGCTGTATCCAACTCTTCCAACAGCCCTGGAGCCGGGTGGCTTGTTGGGTAATCATGAGTTAATACTGGCTTTGTTTTACTAGCCAGTATTAAGCCAGAGATTCTTAATGTCAGGCACGTTTGACCCGGCCATTAAGAATCTTTAATAAAGGGTTAAAAAAAAGACACCACACAGAGAAAAAATACTTTAATAGAAATAAATACACAAACACATTAGAGACTCCATCTTTATTACCCCCTGTCAGCCCAATAAATCCCCAATAAACCAGCGCTGATAAGAGGTTTTTAATAGAGGCTTAAATTATAAGCAGCAATTTCAGCGTTCCAAGTGCCTTTAAATGAATTTGAAGAAACTGCACTTCAGGATTGTAGTGAGGATTGTAGTGAGGATGAGGTGCCCCAGCCCATCATGGGCTGGGGCACCTCATTCTCACTACAATCCTCACTAGTATAGTAGTAGTGACGATTGTAGTGAGGATGAGGTGCACCAGCCCATCATGGGCTGGGGCACCTCATCCTCACTACAATCCTCACTAGTGTAGTAGTAGTGACGATTGTAGTGAGGATGAGGTGCACCAGCCCATCATGGGCTGGGGCACCTCATCCTCACTACAATCCTCACTACAATCGGGAAGCAGCGTGCAGCCTTCACTCCGTGAGTGATCAGTGCTGCTAGCGGTAACAGCGGTAATGCTGACAGACGCGTTACCATAGCAACGGTGCTCCCGGAGCCGCAGTTAGCGGTGACGTCACCACTAACTGCGTTGCTATGGCAACGGTGATCTCCGTTAATGACCGGCTGTGTCAGCCTGTCCCTGACGGAATGGGGAGTCGTCCGTGTGCTAGAGCATATCGCCGGTACACGGCAATACACAAATGTGCACCGTGTACCGGAGAGATGCACTCGCAGGTCCTACATGACATGTCATAGTCATGTGACCAGTCTGTAGCCAATGAGATAATAGCCACGTGACTGGTCACATGGCTATTTTGACGTCACGATAGGTCCTGCTTCTCTGCTGGCAGTGCTGGTCACCGGGAGGATTCAGCGATCATCGGATGGAATAGCGGCAGGAGACAGAGTGCAGGAGGGATCGCGGGGACCGGTAAGTGTTATGGCAATGTTTATTAACTGTTTGTGTACATTTATCATGCATTTTTATGTGTTTGTGATTGCCTCCCATTATAGCCTATAGGTTCGAGTTTGGTTCGTCGAACGTTCGACGAACCGAACTCGAACGGGACCCCCGTTCGGCGAACCGACCTCGAGCCGAACCGCGACCGGTTCGCTCATCTCTACTCACAAGTTACTGGAACTTCTGGAAGATTTCATCCAGGTCCCCAGAAATCTTGTTGAGAAAATGGATGGAAAGAGTGGAAAAATCACTCGGGAGTTCATGGATAAAACCAGAGTTGTGAGTGTGAGAATTGGAAGACATAATGAAACCAAGATACCATGTGAAGATGGTATGGTTCCATTTGTCAATGCAGGAATGAAGGAATGTGTTGAAAATGTACAGATGCTTCTAGAATATCATAGTGCATACCTAGAACCTAGAAGGGGTGAAGCAGGAAGCATCCTGGAAGGATGCAAGATTAAAGAACAACTTTGTCAAGTTGGTACTAGGTGGCGACCGCTTTCGGGCTGGGACCCAGAGAAAGAGAAATGAGATGCACCTTATAAACGTATTGCCTTGTCTGTCAAGAGAAGACGGTCCTGGAGGGAAAGGAATTGAGGTCATAGAGGACCCAATTACACATCAGGATATGGTACAAGTGCTGAGCCATCAATGCACTCTGACATGGAGTCCAAGGGTATGTGGGAACTGAGTGACTGGTCTCTAGCTGCTAAGACGGATGGAGCAATTCGCCGATAGAGAAACAGCCGAAGACGGCCTGACAGAAAAACCCATAGTAAGGCTGCAAAAAGAGAGATAACCCAGAGACAGACCAGACAGTACCTATGAAATGATCACTGAGGAAGGGGTCTGACAAAGGTCTTACGCAATTGGTGTGATGTCTGAGTCAAAGAGAGCATCACTTACCAAAAAGGGCTTAATGACAGTCAGAGACTGTGTCTCAGGTGCGGAAGCTCAGTTACTAGAGATGTCTCCCTAGTTTGGTAAAGAAAGGTGCCAAGCCCTATGGCTTTAGGCAGAGGGGGAACGTATGTAACATGGTGGAAGGTAAGTATCACGAAAGTGGTGTAAACCTTGATATCTGCTCTAGTACTTGTAGTGCCATAAGGATTATTAGGGTGTTCTGGGACAGGTATTACAGATAGCTAGAGAGATGGGCAGGTCTGGCAATGTACATACCTCTGCCCATGGTTGTGTTTCTTTTTTGTAAAATGGAGACTGATGTTTGTGACATGGCGGAGTGTGCAAAGAGCAGCCTGTGTGAGAGGTGCTTTACACTACAGAGTCTTTGTGAGGAGACTGAAACATCTTCTGGATCTGGGTGAGAGATCCTGTGCTGGTGAACCCTGCAGAGATACATATGTGGACTTCTTGTGTTCTGTTTGGGACTTTATGCTGGAAAGGGCTGTTTTGTTGCTGTGCTGCTGAAGCAGTTTATGAAGGAGTAATAAACCTGCTGAACTTTTAAATGAAAAGTGTTCCTGTTGATACCTCAACCAGCAAGCTGAGTGAGTACCCCATCACAGTACCTTTCACCTCCTGTAAGGACACCCATGTCATGTTTCCTTGCTGAGTACTCAGAATCACATCTGCTCTAGCTGCAAACTATTCCCTGTCTGAAGTTCTGGATGTAAACCTGTTTCCATGTGATAGTTGCAACATTAATCCTGTCTGCCCCTACAGCCTGTTGCTGGCAAGACTTGACCTTTTACCTTCATTTCTACACACACACACACATACACACACACACACGCACACACACACACACACACACACACACACACACACACACACACACACACACACACATTATAATGCTCTCCATAATCACATCCTACATAACACTGCTATGCCTTCCATTATACAGAAACATTTCACATAACATTATCAACATTGCTACATCTTACACATTATACATTCCTATCTTACATTACTAACGCTTATCTCTATCATGCATTCTGTTAGGGCCAGGTGGACGGGCAGACCCAGGAGGTGGATCCACTGGGCTCAACACCTCACCGAGGGCAAGGTGCCCGGTAGCCGGAGCACTAGCAGGACAGTCCGTTTAGAGGAGTGGAGTAAAGAAGTTCCTGGGACCACGGAGTCTCTGATGGTAGTCCGGGTGACGGAGCTCAGGTTCGGAGGCCGAGATGTCGTCAGGCAGAGTCCGGAACCAATGGAGCGAGAAGGCGGGTCACCACAGGGATCGGAGATGGCAGGAACTGACGGGATGGCAGGCCGTCACCGTTCGGGGTTCGGGTATCGTCAGGACCGGTAGGCGAGGCAGGAGCGGCTCTACGAGAGAGATAGGTGAGTATATCACAGACACAAGGAGACCTGACTCCTAGCTTAGAAAACACGAAGAACAGGCCCCGCCCACTTGGAAAGGATCCCCCTATATACCCAGTACCTGATCCTTCAATATCCTGTTGGAGGACACTGGCCCTTTAAGAAAGGGTCAATGACCGCACGCGCGCCCTAATGCGCATGCGCGAGGCCCGGGTGCCAGAAGCCAGGGCAGGGAGCGGTGAACAGGAGGCAGGAGAGCCGGGCTGGAGTAAAGCTGCCGACGGGCGCCGGGAGCGGGGACCGGGCCGCCTGGGGACCGCAGGTGATGGGGCCTGGAGGCTGTGGAGCGGGGGACGCCTGACAGAGGAGCCGGGGAGCGAGGCAGGGAAGCCGGGGAGCGTGGCAGGTGAGCCGGGGAGCGAAGCAGGGGAGCCGGAGAGCGTGGCAGGGGAGCCGGGAAGCAAGGCAAGGGACCCGGGGAGCGTGACACATTCACGGGGGAAACATGACCATAGGTCCACCTCCTTACATGCTCACATGTCCATTTTATTTGGGCAGCATGGATTAAAAGTGCCAATACAATTTTAGGGCTCGGGGCTCCATGAAAATCAGAAACAGCACACAGATTGCTCTCTGTACTGTCCATTGTAATGAATAGAAGAAGCTCTGTCATTTATTTATTTATAAATACGTAAAAAAACCACTGATGAATCCGAATCCAAAACACCGATACTAAAAAAAAAAATATACGAGTGTATGTGAAACACACTGACTTCTGAACTGTGCCTTGTAGACACACTCCAGAAACATCAATAGATTAGTGCCAAGGGAACTGTAAAGGCCGCTTTACACGCAGCGACATCGCTAAAGCGATGTCGTTGGGGGCACGGAATTCGTGACGCACATACGGCCGCATTAGCGATGTCGTTTCGTGTGACACCTACGTGCGATAGAAAATCGTCGCAAACACGTGCAAAATCGCTAATCGTTGACATGCTCCCCTATTCCCAATTATCGTTGCTGCTGCAGGTACGATGTTGTTCGTCGGCAGCACACATCGCTATGTGTGACACCGCAGGAACGAGGAACCTCACCTTACCTACGGCCGCCGGCAATGGTGAAGGAAGGAGGTGGGCGGGATGTTCGTCCCACTCATCTCCGCCCCTCCGCTTCGATTGGGTGGCCGCTTAGTGACGTTGCTATGACTCCGAATGGACCGCCCCCTTAGAAAGGAGGCGGTTCGCCGGTCACAGCGACGTCGCTAGGCAGGTAAGTAGTGTGACGGGTCCGCGCGATTTTGTGCGCCACAGGCAGCGATTTGTCCGTGACGCACAAACGATGGGGGCGGGTCTTGCTAGCGAGATCGCAGCGTGTAAAGCAGCCTTTAGTGAAGAAGACCATGAGATCTTACAGGTATGTGCCCACGTTGAGTTTTTATGTGCATAAAATCTGCACATAAAAATGCATGTTTTGGCAGAAACAAGTAGCTGAAAAAATGCTTTTTTCCATGCTTCTTTTCCATAAGAGCTCACACTCTACAGAAGGGAGAGATCTACCTAGTGACTCTGGAGATGGAAAATGACTGTTATACAAACTGTCCTCCATTGGGAACCACTGATCTGTCATGGCCCAGGTACTGACCACCATCTGTAAGAAGTCATAGCTGCAGGGCATTATGAGAAAGCCGCGTGGCAACGCACAATGGCATTTGCCTGCTCTCTTATGCTTCAACAGTGTGTGAAATGGTGCAAGGATTTTTTTTTTTTAGAAACCACAAATCTCAAAATGCTTGAACTTGCATAACACCACAAATTTAAGGAAATTCGCCTTGAATGCAATCCTCCGCAAATCAATCCATTCATCTCTACTCTAACCACAGACATGGAAACTTGCCCTAGTTTACAGGCAGTTACCTCTGTGTTGAGACTTTATCACCCATTTGTAATGTTAGATATAGCTATCACCCTGCTTATGGGGTCATAAAGGACAGCACAGGCTGGAATGACAAGGCTACTCAGCAGCATGTCTATATTGTCCGAGGAGGGCAGGTTCAAGACATGTACAAGATGCTATGACGCACCTGTGGCGCCCCTGACCTGGTCAGGCGCCACTGAGTACTGCACCCATGCTGAGACAGTACTTCCAGGTAATCCTAATGGCCAGAATGAGGTGTGTACGCACAGACACATAGCAACCAGCTCTCCCACACCATTAGATGGGACCCTTGGGCAGTCCCTACAGGGGTCTGGCCTTCAATTCTGAACAAGGGGTGTAGTGGAGGGGCTGGGAGCTAAGATGTAGAGGCTGTAAGGAAAGAGGTGGAGCGAGCCAGTCTGGAAGTGGAGCGCGGGAGTTGCTAAGGGACACGTGCGCAGCCACTTGTCAGACCCTGCACGTGAAGTAGCCGTTAGCGGGGGAAAATGGTTACCAGTGAGTCAGTCAGAAATACAGAGAGAGAGTCAGTCGAGTACGGGGACTGCTGGCGACTAGGCACGCACAGGGAACAGGTCCCTAGAGTAGACGTCCATTTATTGATCTGCTAAACCTGCCGGTGAGGGGACTAGAGGTACCTCACCAACCATACAGAGTCCAGGCCTCAGCAGCAACACAGAGACCCACAAGGAGACAGAGCTTGAAGCCATCTCAGCTGGTCCACACTGACGGCAAACGGGCCAAAAAGGGAGAAAAGGCAGTAGCGACTCCCTGGATAGACCCCACGGTACTTCAAGTCAGGGGTTATCCAAACAAAGAAGTGCTAGGAAGGCGAATTAATGGTTACGCTCAGATCGGCCTGAAGGAGCTCCTGATTTCCACCTGGTTTGTCTCAGCATCGTCCGGGTTACCTCACGATAACAGCAACAGTGAGTAAAAACGAGTTGAAAGACTTTCCGGACTGAGTCTGAGTTATTCTGGGACCTGTTGTTCTACACACCTTAGCCCCTGGGGCCAGCCTCACTCACGGGAGACCACACCATCCGACTGCAGACTCCATCAGCCCCAGACGCTCGTTAAATTGCAGTGGCGGTCACCCATATCCCTGACCGCAAACCGTGAGTGGCGTGACGACACATATCATATAAAACTGACATACCTATAGCCATTTTACCAAAGAAGACCCTGTGGGGTCCCTGAAGGTGGAATGATGTCCCTGGGGCGACTACTGTAGCTGGGCTTCACACACCCATGGGGTCTTGAGTTACCCGTCACCGGGCCGTGGTGCTTCTCCTGGGTCGCCGTGGTGGCTTTGCCCGGTTTTGTGACCCCAGCAGTGTCAATAAAGTTAGGGATGGGGACAATGGGGGTAGTTGTTCGTGACGCCACCTGTGGTGTGCGGCCAATTATTAACCGCTGCTGCGGGACTTCTCTCTTCTGGGGCAGATAGTGGTGCAGCTTGGGCGTTGCAGCTCTCCACAGGTAGAGCTAGGCCCCCAGGGAGGATGCTGTTGGTGGTAGTAGTATGGCGACGAGGCGCGAAGATGCGAACGCCAGTAGTGATGGGACGACTCAGAGGGTGCAGTTCAAGTTCTTTTACTCATTGGAAACACACCGCCGTTGGAGTCCCGGGCTACGCTGTAATGGGCTTCAGCTGATCTCGGATACTTCGTAGGTCGAGGCCGGTGTTTTCCATCTGTGCGTCACCTTTCGATGATTTCCCTCCACCCCAGTTCCTGGGCCGTGGAACAGGTCACAGGTGCTTTCCACACTTCCCGTGAACCCTGGGATCCCTCTTGCTTTCTAAGAACCTGGGTCGAGCCTCCAGCTCCAGACCACGCGCCCCGAACTATCCGTGCCTTTGCTTGCTTGTTCATGAGTCCCTCCTGACGCCTGCTGCGTCCGAAGGTATCTTCTAGACTGACTTGTGTGCGAGGTGGCTCCTGACTTCCCCTGTTGGTGCCTCATCTCCCGGGTTGCTGAACTAGTGGGCAAGAGGTCCCATACATCATGATGGCCACGCCAGCACCTACCCTATCCCAGTCCCAGTGGAAGGGCTCCTGTGTTTGTGTTGGATGAGTGTGTTGGTGGTGATTACCGGTCACGACTTCCTCTGTATCTGCACCCCGAGTGAGGTACAATACCCTGTGGCGCCTGAAGCCGCAGGGGCGCCACAGCAGCGGACACTGAAATGGGAGGAGGAAGTGTCCAGCATCTTGCACATGTCTTGTACCTGTACTCCACGGACAATATAAATTTCTGTTACTGAGTAGCCTATCCTTAGGTTGCGGTCAGTAACTGACAAGCCCCTCTTGTCTAAATAACTTGCCACCCCCCACCTAAGATCTCATGCATTCGCTGTCATATCCTGTGGGTGGCACCTTAGAGATCAATAGTCCTTGTCTAGCAATGTCTTCAGGACATTACTGTGCATTTGCCGCCCCTGGGAATGATGGCTCCTGCATAAGGTTATACAGTTAGGTCCAGAAATATTTGGACAGTGACACAATTTTCGCGAGTTGGGCTCTGCATGCCACCACATTGGATTTGAAATGAAATCTCTACAACAGAATTCAAGTGCAGTTTGTAACGTTTAATTTGAAGGTTTGAACAAAAATATCTGATAGAAATTGTAGGAATTGTACACATTTCTTTACAAACACTCCACATTTTAGGAGGTCAAAAGTAATTGGACAAATAAACCAAACCCAAACAAAATATTTTTATTTTCAATATTTTGTTGCGAATCCTTTGGAGGCAATCACTGCCTTAAGTCTGGAACCCATGGACATCACCAAACGCTGGGTTTCCTCCTTCTTAATGCTTTGCCAGGCCTTTACAGCCGCAGCCTTCAGGTCTTGCTTGTTTGTGGGTCTTTCCGTTTTAAGTCTGGATTTGAGCAAGTGAAATGCATGCTCAATTGGGTTAAGATCTGGTGATTGACTTGGCCATTGCAGAATGTTCCACTTTTTTGCACTCATGAACTCCTGGGTAGCTTTGGCTGTATGCTTGGGGGTCATTGTCCATCTGTACTATGAAGCGCCGTCCGATCAACTTTGCGGCATTTGGCTGAATCTGGGCTGAAAGTATATCCCGGTACACTTCAGAATTCATCCGGCTACTCTTGTCTGCTGTTATGTCATCAATAAACACAAGTGACCCAGTACCATTGAAAGCCATGCATGCCCATGCCATCACGTTGCCTCCACCATGTTTTACAGAGGATGTGCTGTGCCTTGGATCATGTGCCGTTCCCTTTCTTCTCCAAACTTTTTTCTTCCCATCATTCTGGTACAGGTTGATCTTTGTCTCATCTGTCCATAGAATACTTTTCCAGAACTGAGCTGGCTTCATGAGGTGTTTTTCAGCAAATTTAACTCTGGCCTGTCTATTTTTGGAATTGATGAATGGTTTGCATCTAGATGTGAACCCTTTGTATTTACTTTCATGGAGTCTTCTCTTTACTGTTGACTTAGAGACAGATACACCTACTTCACTGAGAGTGTTCTGGACTTCAGTTGATGTTGTGAACGGGTTCTTCTTCACCAAAGAAAGTATGCGGCGATCATCCACCACTGTTGTCATCCGTGGACGTCCAGGCCTTTTTGAGTTCCCAAGCTCACCAGTCAATTCCTTTTTTCTCAGAATGTACCCGACTGTTGATTTTGCTACTTCAAGCATGTCTGCTATCTCTCTGATGGATTTTTTCTTTTTTTTCAGCCTCAGGATGTTCTGCTTCACCTCAATTGAGAGTTCCTTAGACCGCATGTTGTCTGGTCACAGCAACAGCTTCTAAATGCAAAACCACACACCTGTAATCAACCCCAGACCTTTTAACTACTTCATTGATTACAGGTTAACGAGGGAGACGCCTTCAGAGTTAATTGCAGCCCTTAGAGTCCCTTGTCCAATTACTTTTGATCCCTTGAAAAAGAGGAGGCTATGCATTACAGAGCTATGATTCCTAAACCCTTTCTCCGATTTGGATGTGAAAACTCTCATATTGCAGCTGGGAGTGTGCACTTTCAGCCCATATTATATATATAATTGTATTTCTGAACATGTTTTTGTAAACAGCTAAAATAACAAAACTTGTGTCACTGTCCAAATATTTCTGGACCTAACTGTAGGTGGGGAGGCAGATCACTCAGACAAGATTGACTTGTTAGTTAGTGACCACAGAATGGCGGTGGGCAGGGAGAGAGGCTAGAGAGCCGCAAGTGCAGCCTGTTTCATTTGCACCAGATCTACCAGTTCTCTGAATGCTGAGATGCGTATAACCTCATCCACACCACTGATTGGGAGCTTTCTGTGTACACTGTGCACAGGCAGAAAGCTGCCAAATAGCAGTGGGGCGGGGTTACAAAGAGCAGAAGGACTATATGGCACAAGACAACAAGTCCTCTAGTGATAATTTACTGCTGGTAAAAAACTGATTATATTAAAACTGCAACAAGCAGGCCAGTAAGTGACATATCACTGGAATCAGGGTCTCAGCCCTTACATCATGCAGCTCTCCGACTATATAGCGAAAACCTGCTGACATATTCCCTTTAAAGCCTTGTCAGATGTTTTATGGTAATGCTATTGGTTGCTACTCTCCTCTCTGATTAGCTCATGTACAGGTGAAGAAGGAATGAGCACACATACAGTACAGCTATGACAGGGAAACTATTTGTGACATATGGCACGCTGATGGTTTTGTTATTTCCATTCAGGGGATTTACTTTAGGGTTGAGTATTACTATGTCCAGACTAGCAGCTAAATTTAGTATCAGCCCATTTCCTGTTGGGGTAATTCTGAATACCTTTTTCCCTGAAAATAAGACCTACTCTGAAAATAAGCTTTGGCAAAATATTCAGGATTTTTGGAGTATGCTTGAAATATAAGCCCAACTCCAAAAATAAGCCCTAGTCACAGTCAGGGGCGGTGTTAGTCAAAATGCACAATTTCTCAGGGCTCCCATGACTCGCCCACCCCAGGGCTATGGGACACCCGGTGTCGGGCCGGACTAGTCCGGGGGTAGTCAGTGGTGGCGGGGCCCGACTCCGTGACCCTGGCGGGAGTCAATTAATATGGCTTCCGTGGGGGTGCTTAAAGTTTATATTATTCGTGACGCCACCTGTGGTTTGCGGCTATTAAGCTGCCGCTGCTGTATGGGGCCTCCGGGGCTGGTGGAATGGCAGCTTGGATGGTCCTGCTCCCCACAGGTGGAGCGGTACCCCGGGGCAACAGTTGGTGCTTATTACAGTCTATGCAGTGATGGAAGTCTATGCTATGATGGAAGTCTATGCAGTGCAGATGAAATAACAGAGGCAACACCAAGGGTGCAGTTTCAAGTTGTTTACTCACAATTCCTGGTTTATTGCGCACTGTGCCTTTGGACGGCTGGAACCCCCTGTCAGGGACCTCCGCTGATCCCGGGTAGATCTGGGAATAAAAGCCGGTGCACCCTTCTATTGTGTTCCTCTCTTCAGCTGTCTTCTAAGCCTTGCCTTTGCTGGATAAACCTGGCTTGGCCTCCACTACAGCCTCCGGATAAGGGGCTAGCCTAGCTGAAACTTCACCCTCTTCCAAGAGGTTCTGCAGTGGGCTGTGGCCCTGGGAGCTTGCAGCCACCCTGGACCTCGGTTTTCACTTTTGGAATTGACTTCTCTTCCTCCAGTTTCTAGGGACCGTCCCCTATCTGCAGCTTGATCCCTCCACCTGATCTTCCGGTGGAACAGGCCCTGTGCTTGAAATCAGTTCAGTGGGCCTGGAATCCCTTCTGTATTTCTTGGTTGTGGTGTCACCTGGACCTAGCTGGGTCCCAGGGTCTTCATCAGGAAGCGTCACTTTCTCCTTCTTGCTCCTGACTGACTAGAGCACTACTCTTCTTACTCCTCTCAGCTCTCCTCCTTACTTCAACTCCTCTCACCTCACACTCTGTCTGCAAACTGAAACTTAACCTTCCTGCATCTGCTCTACACTCGGCTGGCTCCTCCCACCTACCCAGTTGCTAAGCCCTACCCTATGGGAGCAGGGATGGGTCTTACGGCCCCCCAGCATACAGCCTGGGGGGGTTTGCTGCCACTGTCCCTGGTCCCTGTGTGTGCCTAACAATGGGTGTAGTGCAAATTTGCCTGTGGACCGGCGTTTACTCCTTTCCTTACCCAGGATGGGACATCACACCTCTGGCTGGGGTGCAATGTTCCTTTGGCGACGGAAGCCTCAGGGGCGCCACACTCACTCTCTTAGGGACACCAACATTTGTATTCCAAGGTTAAGATTGTTTAAGGACCTTTGGTGACTTCAGTCATGTGACCAAAGGTCTCTTATTTGCAGGGGTTTAAAGCTGAAGGGCAGACAGGCTGGTATGTACAGTTAGGTCCAGAAATATTTGGACAGTGACACAATTTTCGCGAGTTAGGCTCTGCATGCCACCACATTTGATTTTAAATGAAACCTCTACAACAGAATTCAAGTGCAGATTGTAACGTTTAATTTGAAGGTTTGAACAAAAATATCTGATAGAAATTGTAGGAATTGTACACATTTCTTTACAAACACTCCACATTTTAGGAGGTCAAAAGTAATTGGACAAATAAACCAAACCCAAACAAAATATTTTTATTTTCAATATTTTGTTGCGAATCCTTTGGAGGCAATCACTGCCTTAAGTCTGGAACCCATGGACATCACCAAACGCTGGGTTTCCTCCTTCTTAATGCTTTGCCAGGCCTTTACAGCCGCAGCCTTCAGGTCTTGCTTGTTTGTGGGTCTTTCCGTCTTAAGTCTGGATTTGAGCAAGTGAAATGCATGCTCAATTGGGTTAAGATCTGGTGATTGACTTGGCCATTGCAGAATATTCCACTTTTTTGCACTCATGAACTCCTGGGTAGCTTTGGCTGTATGCTTGGGGTCATTGTTCATCTGTACTATGAAGCGCCGTCCGATCAACTTTGCGGCATTTGGCTGAATCTGGGCTGAAAGTATATCCCGGTACACTTCAGAATTCATCCGGCTACTCTTGTCTGCTGTTATGTCATCAATAAACACAAGTGACCCAGTGCCATTGAAAGCCATGCATGTCCATGCCATCACGTTGCCTCCACCATGTTTTACAGAGGATGTGGTGTGCCTTGGATCATGTGCCGTTCCCTTTCTTCTCCAAACTTTTTTCTTCCCATCATTCTGGTACAGGTTGATCTTTGTCTCATCTGTCCATAGAATACTTTTCCAGAACTGAGCTGGCTTCATGAGGTGTTTTTCAGCAAATTTAACTCTGGCCTGTCTATTTTTGAAATTGATGAATGGTTTGCATCTAGATGTGAACCCTTTGTATTTACTTTCATGGAGTCTTCTCTTTACTGTTGACTTAGAGACAGATACACCTACTTCACTGAGAGTGTTCTGGACTTCAGTTGATGTTGTGAATGGGTTCTTCTTCACCAAAGAAAGTATGCGGCGATCATCCACCACTGTTGTCATCCGTGGACGCCCAGGCCTTTTTGAGTTCCCAAGCTCACCAGTCAATTCCTTTTTTCTCAGAATGTACCCGATTGTTGATTTTGCTACTCCAAGCATGTCTGCCATCTCTCTGATGGATTTTTTCTTTTTTTTCAGCCTCAGGATGTTCTGCTTCACCTCAATTGAGAGTTCCTTAGACCGCATGTTGTCTGGTCACAGCAACAGCTTCTAAATGCAAAACCACACACCTGTAATCAACCCCAGACCTTTTAACTACTTCATTGATTACAGGTTAACGAGGAAGACGCCTTCAGAGTTAATTGCAGCCCTTAGAGTCCCTTGTCCAATTACTTTTGGTCCCTTGAAAAAGAGGAGGCTATGCATTACAGAGCTATGATTCCTAAACCCTTTCTCCGATTTGGATGTGAAAACTCTCATATTGCAGCTGGGAGTGTGCACTTTCAGCCCATATTATATATATAATTGTATTTCTGAACATGTTTTTGTAAACAGCTAAAATAACAAAACTTGTGTCACTGTCCAAATATTTCTGGACCTAACTGTATGTACAGTTGTCACGCTCCCCGGGTCCTCTGCTCCGCTCCCCGGCTCACCTGCCACGCTCCCCGCTCTCCAGCCTCCATTGCCCGCGCTTCCCAGGCCTCCTGGTCCCCGCTCCCGGCGCCCGTCGGCTTCCCAGCCTCTGCCCGGCTCTGCTGCTTCCTCCTTTCAGCTTCCTGCCCTGGCTTCTGGCACCCGGGCCGCGCGCATGCGCATTAGGGTGCGCGCGCGGTCACTGACCCTTTCTTAAAGGGCCAGTGTCCACTAACAGGAAATGATGCACTAAGGTACAGGGTATAAAGGGGTTTAATGTCCAAGGGGGCGGGGCCTGTTCTTCGTGTTTCCCAAGCTAGGAGTCAGGTCCCCTTGTGTTTCTGTGAGATACTTACCTCTGTCTCTTCTAGAGCCGATCCTGCATTGCCATCCGGTCCTGCTGTATCTCGAACCCCGAACGCTGCCTATCTACCATCCTGACAGTCCGTACCATCTCTGTTCCCTGCGGTGACCCGTCATCTCGCTCCAACGGTTCCGGACCCCGCCTGACATCATCCCGGCTTCCGAACCTGAGCTCCGTCACCCGGACCACCATCAGTGACCCCGTGGTCCCAGGGACTTCTCCATTGTGCTCTACTGCACGGACTGTCCTGCTACCTAAAGTGCTCCGGCTACCGGACTCCTTTCCCTCATCGGGGAGTTCGGCCCAGTGGATCCAACTCCCGGGTCTGCCCATCCATCTGGCCCTAACAGTAAGAACAGGCCATGGATCCCGCCGAAGCACTAGCGGCCTTGCATGAGGAACTCCAACGCCAGCGTGAAGTCCAGACCCGCATGCTGAACTTTATGACTTCCGTGGACGCCCGCTTGAACACGCTACAAGCCTCGGTCACATCTTCAGCGCCCCGGGCCTCCACTAGTCAATCCACGACTCCCGCTCCCGTGGCAGCCTCCCCGGATGCTTCCAGACTTCATTTGGCCTCACCACCCCGGTACGCCGGTGATCCTAAGACCTGCAGGGGGTTTATAAACCAATGCTCCCTCCATTTCACGCAGCTGCCGCATTTGTTTGCCTCCGACCAAGCCAAGGTCGCCTTCATAATGTCACATCTAGAGGGCGAGGCACTGGCGTGGATGAACCCCTTGTGGGAGAAGGAGGACCCTATGACCAAGAACCTCCAGGAGTTCCTGCAGGCCTTTCGCGGCACCTTTGACGAGCCTGGACGCGCCTCCGCGTCTGCTTCATCTCTTCTCCGGTTACGTCAGGGGACTCTGATGGTGGGCCAATACGCCATCCGTTTCCGCACCTTGGCTTCAGAACTCGGGTGGAATAACGAGGCTCTAACCGCCGCCTTCTGGGAAGGACTCTCGGGTCGAATCAAAGATGAGCTGGCTGGTCGTGACGTACCGTCCACCTTGGACGCTCTGATTACCCTAGCGACTAGAGTGGACATTCGCTTTCAGGAGCGCTCCAAAGAGGTGTCCCGTGAGAGACGTCCAGTAAGGCATTCCTCTCCTCCACAGAAGCCCGCCGTACTCCAGTCAACGGCCTCTGGTGTCTCCGTCCATGAGCCCATGCAGATTGACCGTGTGCGACAGTCTGAACAACGTCGAGCAGAGCGGCTCGCCAAGGGCCTCTGCTTCTACTGCGGAGAAGGCACACACCTGCTACGCTCCTGTCCAGAGAGGACGGGAAACTCCAAAGCGTAGAGTTGGTAGGAGAGGCCACCCTAGGTGCTGGGACTCTCTCAGACCCGGTTACATGGACTGTGCAAGTGACAACGGGAGAGACGCGGTTCACGGCTGAGGCGTACCTCGATTCTGGGGCAGCAGGCAATTTCATCCAGCAGGCCACGGTGGACAAGTACCAGGTGCCTGTAACTCCACTCGCCAAACCTCTTGTGATTGCCTCTGTGGATGGGAGACCCCTCTCTGACACCATCTCCTGGATCACCAAGCCGCTTGAACTGCGTATCGGTGCTCTGCACACCGAGAACATCGCTCTCTAGGTCCTCCCACACATGTCACATCAAATCCTGCTGGGCCTTCCTTGGTTGCGGATACACGAACCCTCAGTCAGCTGGAGCACTGGTGATATCACTCGATGGGGGCCTTCTTGTCATGAGAACTGTCTGAAGACCATACAACCCATCCGGCGACCTCCGGTTCCAGAGTCCCTACCGGGACTGCCCTCAGCCTATTGGTCCTTCGCGGACGTCTTTGATAAGAAGGAGTCAGAGGTACTTCCGCCACATCATCCTTACGATTGTGCCATTGACCTGCTCCCGGGAACTACACCACCTCGAGGACGGATATATCCACTGTCTCCAGCCGAAACAAGGGCCATGTCTACGTACATCACAGAGAGCCTGGCTAGGGGATTCATTCGGAGATCCTCCTCTCCTGCTGGAGCAGGCTTCTTCTTCGTAAAGAAGAAAGAGGGCGACCTACGCCCATGCATAGACTACCGGGGATTGAACCAAATCACGTAAAAAACAAGTACCCCCTGCCGCTCATCCCCGAATTGTTTGATCGGCTCAGAGGAGCTCGTGTGTTCACCAAGTTGGATCTTCGGGGTGCCTACAACCTGGTCCGTATCCGCTCGGGGGACGAATGGAAGACCGCGTTCAACACTCGCGATGGGCACTATGAATATTGCGTGATGCCCTTCGGCCTGTGTAACGCACCAGCAGTCTTCCAAGAATTAGTGAACGACGTGTTCCGGGACCTTCTCTACGTCTGTGTGGTGGTATATCTGGATGACATCCTTGTCTTCTCTCCGGACCTCCAGACCCACCGAGAGAACGTGCAACTGGTTCTACAAAGACTACGAGAGAATCGTCTGTACGCCAAATACGAGAAGTGTGTCTTCGAACAGTCTTCTCTCCCCTTCCTGGGTTACCTCGTCACCGATACCGGACTGCAGATGGATCCAAAGAAGGTCTCTTCTATTCTCAACTGGCCTCCTCCTTCTGGACTGAAGGCAATCCAACGCTTTCTGGGATTCGCCAACTATTACCGCCAGTTCATTCCTCACTTCTCTGCTCTGATTGCTCCTCTCTCCGCCTTGACCAAGAAGGGGGCTAATCCAAAGGACTGGTCACCTGCGACCGACGCCGCGTTTGGCTCTCTAAAGCGAGCCTTTGCCTCCTCTCCTGTACTCCACCGTCCAGAGTTAAACCGCCAGTTCACCTTGGAGGTGGATGCCTCCTCCTCGGGAGCCGGAGCAGTGCTCATGCAGAAGTCATCCTCCGGGAAGATGGTGACTTGCGGTTTTTTCTCCAAGAGCTTCTCCGCGCCTGAACGCAATTACACCATCGGTGATCGAGAGCTATTGGCAGTCAAACTGGCTCTGGAGGAATGGCGCTATCTTCTGGAAGGAGCAGTGTACCCCGTCATTATTTACACGGACCACAAAAACCTGGAATACCTGCGGTCTGCTCAGCGACTAAACCCACGGCAAGCCAGGTGGTCCTTGTTCTTTGCCAGGTTCGACTTCCAGCTCCATTTCCGACCTGCGGACAAGAATGTACGCGCTGATGCCTTGTCCAGGTCTTTCATGCCCATGGAGCAAGAGGAGGAGACATCCCAACCCATCATCTGTCCTAGTAAGATTATTCCGGTGGCTCCTGTCACCCTGGCCCAGATACCGCCTGGGAAGACCTATGTCTCTGAGACTGACAGGCAAAAAGTGTTACACTGGGGCCATGCCTCGAAAACAGCCGGTCATGCTGGTCAGAAGAGAACATGGAGTGCGATTGTACGTCATTACTGGTGGCCATCCCTTCGCACGGACGTCGCCTCTTTTGTCTCTGCCTGCTCCTCTTGTGCCAGGAACAAGACGCCCAAACACCTGCCATATGTCCGTCTTCTGCCTCTGCCTATACCCTCAGTTCCCTGGCAACACATTGCAATGGACTTTATTACGGACTTGCCATTGTCCTCCGGACACACAGTCATATGGGTCGTGGTGGATCGGTTCTCTAAAATGGCTCATTTCGTCCCTATGGCTGGACTGCCCTCTGCCCAGGAACTCGCGGACGCCTATATACATCACATCTTCCGCTTGCATGGCTTTCCATCACATATTGTGTCCGACAGAGGAACTCAGTTCACCTCCCGCTTCTGGAGGGCTCTCTGTAAACATCTGGGAGTAACTCTGGACTTTTCTTCGGCCTACCATCCTCAGTCGAACGGCCAAGTGGAACGGGTCAATGAGATATTGACTTCCTTCTTACGTCACTACGTCAACGCCCATCATGACGATTGGTCCACGCTTCTTCCTTGGGTTGAATTCTCCCATAATCACCACGTCAGTGAGTCCTCCTCCAGTTCTCCCTTCCATGTCGTCTACGGACTACAGCCGTCTGTTCCATTGCCTGTATCCTCTTCCTCGGATATCCCTGCTGCTGATGCAGTACTCCGTGACTTTACAACCATTTGGGACTCAGTTAAGGCATCCCTTGCACGTGCATCTCTGCGGATGAAGAGACACGCGGACAAGAGATGTCTGGATCCTCCATGTTTCTCTCCAGGAGATCTCGTCTGGCTTGCTTCTAAGTACGTCCGATTGAAGTTACCATCCTACAAGCTGGGACCCCGCTACATCGGACCGTTTAAAGTCCTCGGCAAGATCAATGAGGTCTCCTACAAACTGCAGCTCCCGGCCACGATGAGGATACCCAACTCCTTCCACGTCTCTCTGCTCAAGCCGGTGGTCCTTGGTCCCTTCTCCGCTGCTGCCAGTCCGGCTCCTCCTCCTATTGCTGAGGACGACATCTCTGCGGTAAGGGATATCGTGGCCATGAAGACCGTACGAGGTCGACAGTTCTTTCTGGTGGACTGGGCAGGGTATGGTCCGGAGGATAGGTCCTGGGAGCCCCGGGAGAATGTGGGTACTCCTCTGATCCGTGCCTTCCTGTCCCGGTTGCGGGGAGTGGGCGTGGGGGGGGGTACTGTCACGCTCCCCGGGTCCTCTGCTCCGCTCCCCGGCTCACCTGCCACGCTCCCCGCTCTCCAGCCTCCATTGCCCGCGCTTCCCAGGCCTCCTGGTCCCCGCTCCCGGCGCCCGTCGGCTTCCCAGCCTCTGCCCGGCTCTGCTGCTTCCTCCTTTCAGCTTCCTGCCCTGGCTTCTGGCACCCGGGCCGCGCGCATGCGCATTAGGGCGCGCGGTCACTGACCCTTTCTTAAAGGGCCAGTGTCCACTAACAGGAAATGATGCACTAAGGTACAGGGTATAAAGGGGTTTAATGTCCAAGGGGGCGGGGCCTGTTCTTCGTGTTTCCCAAGCTAGGAGTCAGGTCCCCTTGTGTTTCTGTGAGATACTTACCTCTGTCTCTTCTAGAGCCGATCCTGCATTGCCATCCGGTCCTGCTGTATCTCGAACCCCGAACGCTGCCTATCTACCATCCTGACAGTCCGTACCATCTCTGTTCCCTGCGGTGACCCGTCATCTCGCTCCAACGGTTCCGGACCCCGCCTGACATCATCCCGGCTTCCGAACCTGAGCTCCGTCACCCGGACCACCATCAGTGACCCCGTGGTCCCAGGGACTTCTCCATTGTGCTCTACTGCACGGACTGTCCTGCTACCTAAAGTGCTCCGGCTACCGGACTCCTTTCCCTCATCGGGGAGTTCGGCCCAGTGGATCCACCTCCCGGGTCTGCCCATCCATCTGGCCCTAACAACAGTGTATGTGTGAGTGAGTGTGTCGATAGATAGATAGATAGATAGATGTAAGGATAAATAAATAGATACACACATGTTACACACAGGGTTTGGAGAGTTGTGTTGATGTTCCAAAATGTGATATGACTATAATTGAATAACTTGAGTTTTGTGTGCAAGAATAAATGTGAATTGCTGTTTATGGAAGAAAAATAAGACATCCCCTGAAAATAAGCTCTAGCGCAGCTTTTGAATAAAAAAATAATATAAGACCCTGCCTTATTTTCGGAGAAACATAATAATCAATTCTACTATGTGATGATTTGGAGACACAAGAACCAAGCTTATTACTGAATACCCACAAACATAACACTTTAGTTTTTTCCTATGTTGGATTTTCATTGCTCCGTATGTGCACACAATGTCTTTTTCACGTAGATTCCACCTGGAACCCACTGAAAATTGGTAAAAAATCACTTCAAAGAATTGTAAACTCTGCAGATACGTCGATGTCTAAAAGATGTTGAGTGTAAATACCGTTAAAGGGATTAATGGTTGCTTTTTCCAAAAACTGTGTCATGCCCATTTACTTTCACAGATCTGAGCTGCAATACCAGATACTATTCACAGATAAGCAAACAAGTGTGTGATTGTTTTTTTTCCCTAAAAAGCAGCTGTTTTTCTATTCTTATACATCATCATTAATAAAATATTTGTATTTGTGTGGAACACATGACCTTCCATCGCCTCCCGCCAGTCACATATGCAGAAGTTCTTGACCTTCACTTCCTTTTCATTTGCACGTTAGTTACCATTGGCTCCAGAGGTTTGCATATCCAGTGGAACAGAAACTAATCTTCTGAGAAATAAAATTCTAAAAATTCTCAAAATGTTGAACTGACCAGTTTTGAAAGAATGATTTCCACATTAAGCAACCTGTGCAGTCCTAAATGATCTACACACATGGTCAAAATTGTTGGTACCCCTTGTTGGTACCCCTTGTTTAATGAAAGAAAAACCCACAATGGTCACAGAAATACCTTGAATCGGACAAAGGTGATAATAAAAAAATCTATGAAATGAACATTGCTTTTCAGACATTGCTTTTCAACCATGCTTCCAAAGAATTTTTTAAAAAAATAGAACTCATGAAACAGGCCTGGACAGAAATGATAGTGCCTCTGAAAATAATGTGACAAAAGGGACATGTTAAATCAAGGTGTGTCCACTAATTGGCATCACAGGTGTCTACAATCTTGTAATCAGTCAGTGGGCCTGCATATAGGGCTTCAGATACTCACTGTGCTGTTTCGTGACATGGTGTGTACCACACTCAACATGGACCAGAGGAAGCGAAGGAAAGAGTTGTCTCAGGAGTTTAGAAAGAAAATTATAGACAAGCATGTTAAAGGTAAAGGTTATAAGACCATCTCCAAGCAGCTTGATGTTCCCGTGACTACAGTTGCACATATTATTCAGAAAACTTAAGATCCATAGGACTGTAGCCATCCTCTCTGAACGTGACCGGAGGAAAATTGATCACAAATCAAAGAGACGAATAATAGGAATGGTAACAAAAGAGCCCAGAAAAACTTCTAAAGAGATTAAAGGTGAACTTCAAGCTCAAGAAACATCAGTGTCAGATCGTACCATCTGTCATTGTTTGAGTCAAAGTGGATTTCATGGGAGACGACCAAGGAGGACACTATTGCTGAAAAAAAAAATCATGGAATTTGCCAAACTACATCTTGACAAGCCACAAAGCTTCTGGGAGAATGTCCTATGGACAGATGAGAAAAAAATGAAACTTTTTGGCAAAGCACATCAGCTCTATCTTCACAGACGGAAAAATCAAGCATATCAAGAAAAGAACACTGTCTCTACTGTGAAACATGGAGAACGCTTGGTTATGTTTTGGGGCTGCTGTCCTACATCTGGCATAGGGTGTCTTGAATCTGTGCAGGGTACAATGAAATCTCAAGGCTATCAAGGGATTCTAGAGAGAAATGTGCTGCCCAGAAAGCTTGGTCTCAGTCAAGGGTCATGGGTTTTGCAACAGGATAATGACCCAAAACACAAGGCTAAAAACAACAAAGAATGGCTAAGAGGAAAACATTGGACTATTCTCAAGTGGCCTTCTTTGAGCCCTGACCTAAATCCTATTGAGCATCTTTGGAAAGAGCTGGAAGAAGCCGTATGGAAAAGGCAACTGTGGCGCCCCTGAGGCTGAGGGTGTAGTACTTATCCTGGGTCCAAGGAAGGTTGGTACTGGTTTCCATTTACACATACACATACATGCAGTAACACTGGGTTGCCCTCCCCAATGGGGACCGGGCCATGGTCAGGTCACAGTAGGGGGTCACTACAGTAGTAGGTTTACAGGACGCCACCGCACCAAGGGCTCCCCGATCCACTGAAACCGGGGACTCAGGGTCAGGGAGAAGCAACCACCAGGGGGAGTTAAGAGCACACAGTGGGAAAAGCAGGTTGACCTAGTGAGAGTAGTGAACCAGCTGGTGGCAGCGGCTTGGAGCAGCAGCTTGGAACACACAACACAACTACAACAAACAGAATATAGAACAGCTTCAGACCCAGAGCAGAGAGGACATGCTGCGAGCAATTCTGTGGGACAAGGCGTTTAACACGGTCGCTAGGGAGAAGCAGGCGTTTGCTTCCACAGGACCGGGGGACAGAACCCTAGGACAGGCATACTTCACGTTGTCTACCAACTCTGCAAGGGTCGCAGGGAACGGCTAGAACAATCACCGGACCCGTCCCACCGAGTCTGCAGAAAAACAGCATATAGGATCCGGGGCTGAGGTCCTCGACCGGCCCCACATCGGAACCGCGCTATCAGCATACCGAACAAGACATTTTACTGATACCGGGATCCCCAAGTGCTTCACACCACGGTGATCCGATACTGGGTGCATCAAAGGAGGAAGGGCCCATAGATTGACACACACCGAATCTGACCTTCCATGGATTCGGGATCGGCTGGAGCCCATTGTGGTGGAGATCGGTACTCTGGGGCAGCTCCTTCCCGGGGTAATCCCGCTCTGCCTGTGAGGAGCAACACCATCCCGGCTGCGATCCTCATCATCAGCCCTGGAGAGCAGCACCTGAAGCGGCGGCTCATCCCTGGCCGCTTACCACAGGTGGCGTCATGATCATAAAAGACTTTACTAACCGTCACTACCACCCCCATCCTCCATCCTGCCTCCCACCGCCTTTCCTCCCTCCTGTATGTCTCGGGGTCATGAAACCGGGCCAGACCAACCCGTGACGACGCAAAGGATCTGCACCCCCGACCCCGGGGTGTTACACAACCTTCAAACACGAGACAACTGGAGCAGTTTGCTCTTGAGGAGTGGCCAAAATACCTGTCGAGAGGTGCTCATTAACAATTACAGGAATCGTTTGATTGTAGTGATTGCATCAAAAGGTTATGCAACCAAATATTAAGTTAAGAGAACCATCATTTCTGTCCAGGCATGTTTCATGAGTTTTATTTTTTAAAAATTCTGTGGAAGCATGGTAGAAAAGCAATGTCTGATTTTCATTTGTTCATTTTCATAGATTTTTTCTTTATTATTACTTTTGTCAGATTTTAGTTATTTCTGTTACCATTGTGGGTTTCTCTTTCATTAAACGAGGGATACCAACAATTTTGACCACATGTGTGTGACGCCCCTGGACTAGTCAGGTCGTCACAGGGTACTGCACACTCTTTACTCCTAGTGCAGGAGTCAACCCCCCCATGGTTCTGGGTTCCCATCTTGCAGTACTGCCTCCACCAGCATCTACAAATCCTAGTGACACTTCGCACCACATCCTGTCATGCACACCAGTGGGCTGCTAAGCTGGAATAGGGCCGCCCACCTAGGAGTCAGGCAGGGAGGTGGGAGGTGATAAGTCAGAACAGTGGTAGCCCTTGAGCTGTGAGGAGGTCGAAGGGAGCTGTGAGTGGGAGCTCCCAGGAGAGAAACAGACTAGGTCGCAGACGGCGGTCTGGACCCGGAAGAGTCGGAGACCTGGTCGCAAGAGATTGGAACTTGGTGCTTGGCTAGTCTTGGAGGATAGCCAGCAGCCACAGTTCAATAGCTGGGCTGGGACCGAAGGCACGTCGGGGTACATGGACCCTATGTCGGAGAGAGGCTTCAAGCAACCCGGCAATTAACCTGTGGAGGACAGGGCCTATATGGACTGTTCTCACGAAGCTCAGAGATTGGGGGCACTAGCGCAATGAGGGGGATAGGGCTTTCCAAGCAAAGCAGCCCACTGAAATTCCAAGCGTGAGCTCCTGAGAGCAAGCTCCTCTGCTACCCTTAGTAGGGAGCGGGGCCCAGAAAGCTCCAAGCTGATGGGCCACTTGAACACTCTAAAATACTGTGCCAGGAGGAAGGCCACAGAACACCAGGCAGTGCTGCAGGGGACGGGATCCGGACGAGCTCCCCCAAGAGGGCAGCGGCACCCAGAGACTTGGTTTACCACGTTGTCAGCGTCTGCTTTCGTGCTGAGTGAGTACCAGATTAAACCCTGCAACCAGCGAGCCTGCGCTCCCCCTTCACCCCATATCACCATACAGGGTCCCGGGGCCTTTCCCTACCCATGGAGGGTAACGTCATCTAGCTGCCCCACTCCATCACCCCCGGGTACTCCCAACGGCAGCGGCGGTACTCCCTATTACCGCACACCACGGGGGGCATCACAAACTACCTAACTCCCCCTGTAAATAACCCCCTTTTTACATTTAAGAGTGGCCCCTAGTCCCGGGGTCCAGAGACCCTCAAGCCACGAGTAATCACCCCCGGATCCGAGCGGTTAGACCGCTGCAGGGGTGGCACATGTGTACCTACGTTTATTGCTAGAGTACATTACACCTAAGATCCCAAGTCTGTTCATTTTTTCAGGTCAGTTAAAGCTTTATCCCCTTTCCACTTCTCCCCGTCAAAAAAGTCATCTCATGCTCAGCCTCCAATCCATTCACTGTTATTCAGACTGCCAAGTCCGGCACTCAACTATTCCAGGAGGTCCCATAGACAGTGAATGAAGCGAAGGCCGAGCATGGGCACCTCCACTCCATTCAGGATGGGACTGCAAAGCCCCAATTTTGGGATTTCTGGGGGTCCTAGTGGTCAGATATCCAGTGATCAGCAAGAAATCACTTATCTGTAGTATAAGGAATATTTGGGGTTTTTGTGTGACTAATGTTTTGAGGTCTATAGACCTCAAGGTAGTTGGATTTCCAGAAAATAATGACGAACATTACCTGAGAGACACATCAGTTGTTCTATTGCTTAAATATAATTTACTCTGAAAGATTATAGTCTTCCAAGGATCGCTTGATTCAGGATAACCTTGCAGTGTAAACAGGCTGCCGATAATCTGATGAACAAGCAAAATTCTTGCTTATAGGGTGAAATTATCTTTTCTGTTGTACAACATATCATCAATGTACTGTATTAGATAGAGCCTGTGCACACACTGCGATTTTTGACTCATGTTTTTTTTTTGTTTTGTTTTAATCTGCATCAAAATCTGCATTCGTCTCCTGTATGTATAATTTTAAACAACTGCTAATTTTTTTTAAATATTCACAAATTGGCCGTTGTTTAATGCCGTAAATCATCTAACATAAAAGGACCTTTAGTTTCAGTGGAAAGTGACTTGTATGTGAGGGCTTATTAGGACAATGTAGTACCCCTGACACCATCAGGGTGCTACAAGGTTCTGCATCCCCACAAGGATGCTGGGCCTACCCCCTTAAGGACCCAGAACCCCAGTGCCGGTAACACCAAAAACCCAGGTAATCTCAGTCTTCCCCAACAATCCCCCATACAATGGTACCCAGCTAGGATGGGACCAATGGATGGCTGCCAAGAGGTGGAGCCACTCCAGTCCACTAGTTGACCAGGTGGGAGGGGCAGACTGTAGAGAGTAGGGAGTCTAGAGTGGACAGTGGAGGAGTAAAGGTGTGACTGAGCAACGTCCTGACTCAGGTTGACGGTGACCTGGTACTCAGGAGAAGTGGTTGCCGGTGGAGTACGGTGGAGTACTCCCGTAACTACGCACCGACGGGGTACAGGACCCTAGGACAGGAAAGAGCTTCAAGCCGACCTGTTAACACCTGCACAGCAAAGGGGACCATCAAAGACCTTGCTGACCCTAAAGAATCCGAAGACTCAGTAGCAAAGGGAGAACTGGGGACCAGACCAGAGACTCCAACCCCACAGGGTTCACGCTACCGTCAGTCAGACAGAAGTGGACAAACTACAGAACGGGGACCCCCAGTGTTCTACACCACGGGGACCCACGTACCAGAGACAGGTATAGGGGAAGAAGCTACCAGAGAACCAGACTGGCACTGGGACGAAGGGGAGGCGAAACCAGCCGGCCTCGGGCAACCAGTTAACATCCAAAGTGAGTAAACCAGTTGCACTGAATACCTGTCTGGACTCCTTCTTCCGACGTCCACCACACCATACACTCGCTGGGGCAATACCCTACTTGCGGAGGGACTACCATACTAGTTGCTAATACCATCAGCCCCAGTATAGACATTCAGCAGCGGCGGCTCCCTACATATAGCCACAAAACCGCAAGTGGCGTCACACATAAACTTTATTCACCAATCCCCTGTAAATATCCCCATTACAAAAAACGGCCCAGGACACGGAACCGGGTAACGGTCACCATCGTGACATTTCCAAGATTTACACTGCCCAGAACCGAGTACCCCATATCCTTGGGTGCTACAACAACAGTTTTACATATACAAATATTATCCATGTTTTCATGGATAGCACTCGTACCTCTGATGATCAATGGCAGGGGTCCCCAACCTGTATCTCTCGGGCCCACGATGTGTGTCTTGCGGCTTTCTGTCAGCTTGTTGCATTAGCACCTGGTCTAGCAAACAGGAGCAGTAATCCAGATGGTGACTTATGTGAGTAGTGCCACACAGAAGAGCAGATCTGGATGCCCTCTTATTGACCTTGGGGGTGTAAAGATCATTTAAAGCACCACTCCAATATTTTTTGCTTTAAATTTAAGTCCCCTGCCCCCTGTCTTATACTCACTCTCTGGCGTTTTCATTCTTTTTCGATGCAGCTTCTGTCCTATAACTTTTGACTGGCTGGAAGTTAGAAGTTACAACACAAGCACTCAATGCAAATCTATGAGGCCAGTAAAAGGCTCTCATGGACTTGTATTGAGTTGTGATCTCGGGCATGCTCCATCAAACTTTGGAGCTGCCAACAGGACGCAAAGTGCCTCAGACCGACCGGAGTGACACTGGAAACAAATGAAGACGACAGCAAGTATGAATAAGACAGTAGGCAAGAGACTAAAGCGGGCTTTACACGCTGCGATCTTGCTAGCGAGATCACAAGCGATCGGACCCGCCCCCGTCGGATGTGCGACACGGGCAAATCGCTGCCTGTGGCCCACAACCTACGCTTACTCCCCGTCACACGGACTTACCTGCCCTGCGGCGTTGCTCTGGCTGGCGAACCGCCTCCTTTCTAAGGGGGCGGTTCGTGCGGTGTCACAGCGATGTCACACGGCAGGCGTCCAATAGAAGCGGAGGGGCGGAGATGAGCGATACGTAACATCCCGCTCACCTCCTTCCTTCCACATTGCCGGTGGAGGCAGGTAAGGAGATGTTCGTCGCTCCTGCGGTGTCACACACAGCGCTGTGTGATGCCGCAGGAACGAGGAACAACTTCGCTAATAAGCTGAAAACAATTTTTTGTACGATTTTGACCTCTTTTGCGAACGTTTAAGGTCGCTCATAAGAGTCACACACTGCGATATCGTTAATGACGCCGGATGTGGGTCACAAACACCGTGATTAATTATTAATATCAGCTTTGACTATTAATAATTAATATTCAACTATTCAAAAATGCCTCAACTTTTCCTGTTCCTTTTGCTAAATGTAAGTAAGAAGGGGGACTAGCTGAGACAAACCCGTATACTAAAAAAGATTATTTATTATACAAATCACAAGTCTTTAGTTTATATTAAACTATCTGCAAAAACACAGTAATAGGTAATAGCACACAATGAAACCCGCAATTACCTAGTATTATTTCTCACCCAAGTTAGTTACTTGGTAAAGGATGGGGGTGTTAATGCCGAGGTCCCAGAAGTTACTTATCCCAGCAGAAATGGTGGAGTGTCCAGTCACAGGTGAGGGGGATGAGGTAAACAGTCTAGTTTTCCCCACCCACTGACTGAAACTCATCCCCCCCATCCTAGCTGAACTAGTGATGGGCAGTCCGGTTCTTTTTGGTGATTTGGTTCCCATGGCTCCACTCACTAAAAAGAGTTGGCTCTCTCAAATCGTTCTTGGCTCCTCATTAAATGTGTTCATCCCAGGTGAACACATATTTAAGATTATATTAACGCTAATGAAACCCCGCCCACCATTGGCTAAACCCCTCCCACTTACAACTGGCCAATTAAATTGTTGCGTGGGCAGGGTTTTGTTCAGGTGGGCGGGGTTTCGGCTACTGAACATCAGACTTTTACGCCCAGTGAGAGGCATTTACAGAATTTAGTGGCTCTCACTGGCGATCTGGCTCCTGTTAGTCATAGCAGGGAGCCGGATCTTTGTTTCGGCTCGTTCGCGACCAACACATCACTATTCTGAACCTGTTTTCAAGTTTTCAGAAGATCAACTATTGTCCATCTGCTTTTGGCTGGACATTTTATTGTCCAAGTAATCTTCCCTTCAGCAGATACTCTGTGTATGTACTTGTGGTGAGGGGAAGGGAATGTCTGACATACAGATTTATACAGTGACAAGCAAAAGGGTAACAATTTTGTTGGACTTTTGACTTTC
This sequence comes from Anomaloglossus baeobatrachus, assembly GCF_048569485.1. Classification (NCBI taxonomy): domain Eukaryota; kingdom Metazoa; phylum Chordata; class Amphibia; order Anura; family Aromobatidae; genus Anomaloglossus; species Anomaloglossus baeobatrachus. The sequence continues at coordinate 411,387,194 of NC_134357.1, read as the reverse complement.
AGGCTCTATATCTCACCATCCATTACATCTATGAGCATGAGACTACCTTCATTTTTTAGACAATCATCTTGGCTATCTCATACATAAATTTGACTTGCAACTATTTAGGATATAATTAGTTGCAGATGTTTGTCATGTTACTGCATTGTTACTGTTTTCCTCCTGGTGCTTGATTTTTTTTTTACTTCTTGTGTACTACAAATTACATGTTCTGCCATTCCCTAATAGCTCAGTACTTTATTAGGTTGATTCCCAAGAGAAAGATCACTGGTTCGACTTGAAGCAGTAGCAGTCATGAAGATGATTTCCCAAGAAAAAAGAAACAGCATTATCCAGCTCATCGATAGCGGTCTCTAGGCCACAAAAATTGGCAAACTGCATCATGTGAGAGCCATGACAGTTGGAAGAATACAAAATAAAGTCCGTCCATCCATTTCAATGCTAAGAGGTGGCTGACCAGGCAAAATATTGGAGTCATTAAGTCAACTGATCACAAGGTCTATCAGTTCTGGTGCGAAATACATGGCAGTGGAGGTGGCACGTATGTTTCATAATAGTGAGATCACAGATGTCCAAGCAAACAGCATGTGACACATATTACACAAATCTGGAAAAGTGGCCTCAAAAAAAGGGAAGATGTCTCGACTTCAAAACCATTATAGAAAGCATCAGCTGAAGTTTGCAAAGAAAGTATGAAAAGTGGACAGTGGAAAATTGAAAACAGGCGATTTGGAGCAATGAGATGAAAGTCAATATACCTTCTCCATCCTCAGAAATTCGTCTTCGTCTTCCTGAATCTTTCTTGGTTCAGGAATGAAGCTCTTTGTCGCCTTTTCTCTGCTGTCATGTCGTTGCCAATCTTAAGGTATCCACCTACCCAAAGTCGTCTTTTTCCAAGTTTGACTGGTCAGACTCTGGAATGGTTTCACCCTCACAGTTCATAGATCGACCCACCTCATTATCCTATGTACACCCCTTTCCCTGACAGGCTTTCCGTTCCTCTCCCGCAGCTTGCTTTTAAAGTGTTTTAAGTACCTAAGATGTGATGGGACTGCCGGTTGTCACAACCTGTAGTTAGGCCTTACCATGTGGTTTCTTTGAGCACCTCCTTATTTTTTGGTTACGGGCAATCATGGAATGGCATTCTTTCAGCAGAGGCATGACTTTCATCAGATCGTAGGTCTTTACAAGTAATGTCAGAATTTCTTGAGTAGGGAGTGATATCACCATTCCTAAGGTGACTGCGGTAAGGAACACTGCCTAACTGTAACGAACATTCAATCCATCCCTTACGAACTTTACCAATTGCTAGGGTTAAAGTGACAAATACCTTAGAAAATGAGGAGACCTGTCCCTAGGGGCCTTACTCTTTTTCCCCATTCACACAACTTGACACATATTCAAAAATACCTTTGGTTTGAAAGCATCTAGAGATGTAAGCTAAAATAGAGATTTACCACTGGGTGTAAATGCATGAACACCTTCACATGAACATTTGCGCAGTGGACTAAGAGGTGTTTTCAGTTCACTACCAAACCGTAGAGGGAGCTTCTGGAATCTCTGTGTCTTGGCAACCTATAACGGGATTAAGTGTACAATACGCTCCTGGTAGCTCTCTCCATGCAGTTAATAACATAATACATTCTATGGTTGATACCAACATTGGGTTGATCTTCCACTCACGGGCTACTTAGTCTCTTTGCTGTCTTTCCTTGAGGTGTAGTTGTGCTCCATCTATTTAACAAGTTTTCCATACTTACTTCCCAAGCTCCCAGGTCTGACTCTGGGCTCTTTAACACCCTGAATGCTTGTATCAGTGCTTGCACAAGTTTTCCTCCTGTATACTGTAGGTCTGGAACAAGCCGCTTAACACCTTATTAAAATACCGGAAACCCAGTAGAAAGACTATAACACTCCACATCTATTGAGTTGATCCGTCTCAATAGCTAATCTATAAAACCAACACTGATTTTAGAGTACCATTCCTTACTATCCTTCTTATTTTATGCTTCCCTGTTGCACCAAACTCTCTACATTCTATAATATATAAGATAGATATGAGTGGGGCTGTTACTTCAGGGTAACCTCCCCTTGTTAACCTTTCCTGAGGTGCCCAGTAAATTCCTATTGCATAGCTAATGCCTTGACTCTCTTGGACTCCACAAAATAAATGCAATTTTCCTCTAGTCCGTTCCTAGTCCATTGCTTCTGTTTAATATACAGCTTACAAACTTGTGTGACACCCTGGAAAACCAGGTAGTCACACAGCATGAGCCCCCGCATAACACCAATCTCACACAGGGTTAAATCAGCTGACCTGAAACCCTAGTCACCCCCCTTAGGGTAGGACAGACACACCAGTGGGCGGGACCAGGCGGATAGGGAATGCCCACCTAGGGGTCTGGAGAACCTGGGGCGGGAAAACAGTTAGATTGTGTTTGAAGTGGGAGTTGAGGGGAAGTTAGAACTGACAGGCGTCAGGGTTGGAGCCCTGGCGTGCTGGCTAGATGACAGACGGTAGCCAGTGTCTGCAGGAGACGGGAAGACGGCTGCCGGAGATCTGAGGTGGACCGGGGCAGGGTTGTAGCCCACCGGTACCGACACCGGAGAACCGACCCGGAAACCGTATGCACAGAGGGGGTACTTGGACCCTGAAGCCAGGACCGGCACCGATGGCCTAGCTAATTAACCAATTGAGGGCAGGATTTTAGGTCCTGTCCCAACCTAAGTCCCGAAAAGTAGACAACCACCCACCGAGAGGGATAGGGCAACCGCCAGGGCACGTAGATCCCAAGGGTCAGCGTCAGACGGGCACGGCTCCCAACCAAAAGACCGGGAGCGGACTCCCATGTTACACACCGGGAAGTCCACCATACTGAGTGCAGAGGAGAGAGACATTGACTACCAGCCCGGGTGTGGGACCAGATACACCCGTCGGCGGCAGCCGGCCACCATCACCTTGGTTTACCACAGGACTTATGTGATTTATTCGACCGTGAGTAACATCCCCGGCCTGACCGGGTGCGCCGACCCCTGCAGTCACCATCCTTAGCATAGAGACACTGGGCCCCGGGACATCCATCCCTACCCACGGAAGGGTTAACATCCAGCTGCCATCACATCTCCCCCGGATATCCCATAACAGCAGCGGTGGTGCTACATCTCAGCACACACCGTGGGTTGCGTCACAGACATTTTACATCAAATCCCGTACAATCCCCTTTTATTTGGAGTGGCCGCGCGACCCCTGGGTCCGGAGAGCCCCTCGAGCCATACCGTGGATCCGGATCCGAACAGCCCGACGGCTGGCGTGGGGGCGGCACACCTCTACTGACCTTATCCATCAATTTTAAGTTCGCTATTTTTAGATATCTCCTGCATCACGTTTTAAACAAAAATGTGTTATCCTTCCAAACCAACTTGTTGACTGATATTTTGCCTGGATGTCCACCTCTTGGCTTTTGAGTGTATGGATGGACTTAAGTTCGTATTCTTCCAACTGTCATGGCATTCACATTATGCAGTTTTGCAATTTTCTTGGCCGAGAGACCACTAGCGGTGAGCTCGATTATGCTGTTTCTCTTTTCTTGAGGAATCTTTTTCATGACTGCTCCTCAATTTGAATCAATGACCTTTTGCTTGGGAATCAACCTAATAAAACATTGAGCTATTAGGAAATGTGAGAACAGGTTGTAATTTGTAGTATACAAAAAGAAAAAAAAATGTAAACACCAGGAGCAAAACAGTAACAATGCAGTAACGTGACAAGAATCTGTATATCTAATCATATGCTGAATATTTGCAAGTCAAATTTTTATATGAGATAGCCTAGATGAGTGTCTATAAAATGAAGGTAGTCTCATGCTCAAAGATATAGTGTATGGTGATATATGGTGCCTGAAAGTTAAACGTTAATTTCATTGTTATCCTTTTGCTCATTACTGTATACAGTCATGGCTGAAAGTGTTAACACCCTTGAAATTGTTTCAGAAAATCAAGTATTTATCCACCAAAATTATTGCAGTTACATGTTTTGTCATACATATATTTATTTCCTCCAAAAGACGTCTGAATGTCCCATTGACTTGTGTTGTTATGGACAGAGCGTCTTCAGAATGAAAAAATGGACATAATGAACAATGCCCACAGCAGGGCAGAGAGAAGTGCGCGTGGGCAAAAGAACAATTCTGGGTACGGTGGGGATGACATAGGACGCGTCATCCACACGACGCAAGAAGGAGGACCGCAATTGCAAGAAACTAGGAGGCGCCAGGTCAAGTCTAGGGACGCCCATAGGACCAGACCGCCTGACAGGTGAGTATGTGACAGATTCCTGTAAAGTTGTTTTTGCTGGCTGCCTTGCCATTGCTTTTTTTTTTTGCGTATCCCAGTAGTGATTTCTGATGATTAAATTCTTACATTTTGCTCATATTTCTGAACTCTTTAGATGAAAATTGAGTGGTGTAGTCAGAGAACAACTTGGCCTTGAGTTTTTAAATCCCAGCTCTCACCCTTGTGTCCTGTGAATAATCCACTTCCCAGAAGTTGGAAAAACAATCCAGCATTATCAGGTATTCTTTGTGATTCCATGTGATCAGGTCTTTTCTTATTTTTTTCCGTGGTCTGTTTGGGATTACATGTGGTTGTAACGGCTCTTTCTGTTGTGTATCACTGCACGATGTACAAAGTTCACATTGTTCTATAAACTGTTTTATGTGGTCACTGATTCCCATCTAGTAAACACATTATTGTGCTCGGAGCAGACCTTCATTCTACACCAATGGCCCCATTCCCACAACATTAGTGTTTTGCACGATCCAAGGTCTAGGTGTGTGCATATGTCCATGTATATGTCTTTTATGTGTGCTGTCCCTGTGCTCAGGGCCGTATTTACCATTAGGCACCCGTGGTCCCGTGCCTGGGGCGGCAGGATGCAGGGGGGCGGCACCTTCTAGCAGTAAAAAAAAAATTATTTTTTTTTTTTACACATTCATTAAATCCGCTGTATTTTCGGAGGGGGGAGGGGGGAGAGGCGCACCTTTATTTATTTGTATCCGCGTCAATTAAGACGCGAATGCAGACAAACTGCGGCGGCCGGGCACAGAGAGCTGATTGACCCCGGAACTGCCGGCGCCTGCACTTCCGGGGTCACAGGCGCGCCAATCAGCTCCTTCCTCTGTGCTGCGTCCAATGCTGTGTGGATTTCACATGCAGAGCTCACAGCAGGACGCCGCAGAGGACGCCGCGATGGAAGCCGGTGTCAGAAGAGGATACTCACGTGAGCCAGGAAGATGACGGCGGGCCCTGGAGCAGGTAAGTGCTCGCAGAGCTGAAGATTCATAAGGAGCGTGGGGGTGTCTCTAATGCAGACTGGAGATCTGCGTATGGGGTGGGAGGAGAGAGGCTGATACTGGGGGAGACTTGGGGGAAGAGAAGCTGATACTGGGGGAGGCTGGGAGGAGAGAGTCTGATGCTGGGGGAGGCTGATGTTGCGGAAGGCTGGGAGGGGGGAGGCTGACGCTGGGGGAGGCTGGGAGGAGGGAGGCTGATGCTGAGGGAGGCTGATGCTGGGGGAGGCTGGGAGGAGAGAGGCTGATGCTGGGGTAGGCTGATGCTGGGGAGGCTGGGAGGAGGGAGGCTGGTGCTGGGGGAGGCTTGGAGGAGGGAGGCTGATACTGGGGGAGGCTGGGAGGGGGTAGGCTGATGCTGGGGGAGGCTAGGAGGGAGGAGGCTGACGCTGGGGGAGGCTGGGAGGAAAGATGCTGATGCTGAGGGAGGCTGATGCTGGGAGAGGCTGATGCTGCGGGAGGCTCGGAGGAGAGAGGCTGATGCTGAGGGAGGCTGATGCTGGGGGAGGCTGGGAGGAGAGAGGCTGATGCTGGGGGCGGCTAGGAGGGGGGAGGCTGATGCTGGGGGAGGCTGGGAGGAGGGATGCTGATTCTGAGGGAGGCTGATGCTGGGGGAGGCTGTGAGGAGAGAGGCTGGTGCTGGGGGTGGCTGGGAGGAGAGAGGCTGATGCTGGGGGAGGCTGATGCTGGGGGAGGCTGGGAGGAGGGAGGCTGGTGCTGGAGGAGGCTGGGAGGAGAGAGGCTGATACTGGGGGAGGCTGATGCTGGGGGAGGCTAGGAGGGGGGAGGCCGATGCTGGGGGAGGCTAGGAGGGGGGAGCCTGATGCTGGGGGAGGCTGGGAGGAGGGGAGGCTGGGAGGAAAGAGGCTGATGCTGAGGGAGGCTGATGCTGGGAGAGGCTGATGCTGCGGGAGGCTCAGAGGAGAGAGGCTGATGCTGAGGGAGGCTGATGCTGGGGGGGCTGGGAGGAGAGAGTCTGATGCTGGGGGAGGCTGATGCTGTGGAAGGCTGGGAGGAGAGAGGCTGATGCTGGGGGAGGCTGATGCTGCGGGAGGCTCGGAGGAGAGAGGCTGATGCTGAGGGAGGCTGATGCTGGGGGAGGCTGGGAGGGGGGAGGCTGATGCTGGGGGAGGCTAGGAGGAGGGAGGCTGATTCTGAGGGAGGCTGATACTGGGGGAGGCTGGGAGGAGAGAGGCTGATGCTGGGGGAGGCTGGTTCTGGGGGAGGCTGATGCTGGGGGAGGCTGATGCTGGGGGAGGATGGGAGGAGGGAGGCTGATGCTGGGGGAGGCTGAGAGGAGGGAGGCTGATGCTGAGGGAGGCTGGGAGGGGGGAGGCTGGGAGGAGAGAGGCTGATGCTGGGGGAGGCTGGGAGGAAAGAGGCTGATACTGAGGGAGGCTGATGCTGGGAGAGGCTGATGCTGCGGGAGGCTCGGAGGAGAGAGGCTGATGCTGGGGGAGGCTGGGAGGAGAGAGGCTGATGCTGGGGGAGGCTAGGAGGGGGGAGGCTGATGCTGGGGGAGGCTGGGAGGAGGGAGGCTGATGCTGGGGGAGGCTGGGAGGAGAGAGGCTGATGCTGGGGGAGGCTGAAGCTGGGGGAGGAAGATGCTGGGGGAGGCTGGGAGGGGGAGGCTGATGCTGGGGGAGGCTGGGAGGAGAGAGGCTGATACTGGGGGAGGCTGGGAGGAGAGAGTCTGATGCTGGGAGAGGCTGATGCTGCGGGAGGCTCGGAGGAGAGAGGCTGATGCTGAGGGAGGCTGATGCTGGGGGAGGCTGGGAGGAGAGAGGCTGATGATGGGGGCGGCTAGGAGGAGGGAGGCTGATGCTGGGGGAGGCTGGGAGGAGGGATGCTGATTCTGAGGGAGGCTGATGCTGGGGGAGGCTGGGAGGAGAGAGGCTGATGCTGGGGGAGGCTGGGAGGAGAGAGGCTGATGCTGGGGGAGGCTGATGCTGGGGGAGGCTGGGAGGGGGGAGGCTGATGCTGGGGGAGGCTAGGAGGGGGGAGGCTGATGCTGGGGGAGGCTGGGAGGAGGGAGGCTGGGAGGAAAGAGGCTGATGCTGAGGGAGGCTGATGCTGGGAGAGGTTGATGCTTTGGGAGGCTCAGAGGAGAGAGGCTGATGCTGAGGGAGGCTGATGCTGCGGGAGGCTGGGAGGAGAGAGTCTGATGCTGGGGGCGGCTAGGAGGGGGGAGGCTGATGCTGGGGGAGGCTGGGAGGAGGGAGGCTGATGCTGAGGGAGGCTGATGCTGGGGGAGGCTGAGAGGAGAGAGGCTGATGCTGGGGGAGGCTGATGCTGCGGGAGGCTCGGAGGAGAGAGGCTGATGCTGAGGGAGGCTGATGCTGGGGGAGGCTGGGAGGGGGGAGGCTGATGCTGGGGGAGGCTGGGAGGAGGGAGGCTGATTCTGAGGGAGGCTGATACTGGGGGAGGCTGGGAGGAGAGAGGCTGATGCTGGGGGAGGCTGATGCTGGGGGAGGCTGGGAGGAGGGAGGCTGATGCTGGGGGAGGCTGGGAGGGAGGGAGGCTGATGCTGAGGGAGGCTGGGAGGGGGGAGGCTGGGAGGAGAGAGGCTGATGCTGGGAGGAGAGAGGCTGATGCTGGGGGAGGCTGGGAGGAAAGAGGCTGATGCTGAGGGAGGCTGATGCTGGGAGAGGCTGATGCTGCGGGAGGCTCGGAGGAGAAAGGCTGATGTTGGGGGAGGCTGGGAGGAGAGAGGCTGATGCTGGGGTAGGCTAGGAAGGGGGAGGCTGATGCTGGGGGAGGCTGGGAAGAGGGAGGCTGATGCTGAGGGAGGCTGATGCTGGGGGAGGCTGGGAGGAGAGAGGCTGATGCTGGGGGAGGCTGATGCTGGGGGAGGAAGATGCTGGGGGAGGCTGGGAGGGGGAGGCTGATGCTGGGGGAGGCTGGGAGGAGAGAGTCTGATGCTGGGGGAGGCTGATGTTGCGGAAGGCTGGGAGGGGGGAGGCTGACGCTGGGGGAGGCTGGGAGGAGGGAGGCTGATGCTGAGGGAGGCTGATGCTGGGGGAGGCTAGGAGGGAGGAGGCTGATGCTGGGGGAGGCTGGGAGGAGGGAGGCTGGGAGGAAAGATGCTGATGCTGAGGGAGGCTGATGCTGGGAGAGGCTGATGCTGCGGGAGGCTCGGAGGAGAGAGGCTGATGCTGAGGGAGGCTGATGCTGGGGGAGGCTGGGAGGAGAGAGGCTGATGCTGGGGGCGGCTAGGAGGGGGGAGGCTGATGCTGGGGGAGGCTGGGAGGAGGGATGCTGATTCTGAGGGAGGCTGATGCTGGGGGAGGCTGGGAGGAGAGAGGCTGATGCTGGGGGAGGCTGGGAGGAGAGAGGCTGATGCTGGGGGAGGCTGATGCTGGGGGAGGCTGGGAGGAGGGAGGCTGGTGCTGGAGGAGGCTGGGAGGAGGGAGGCTGATACTGGGGGAGGCTGGGAGGGGGGAGGCTGATGCTGGGGGAGGCTAGGAGGGGGGAGGCCGATGCTGGGGGAGGCTGGGAGGAGGGAGGCTGGGAGGAAAGAGGCTGATGCTGAGGGAGGCTGATGCTGGGAGAGGCTGATGCTGCGGGAGGCTCAGAGGAGAGAGGCTGATGCTGAGGGAGGCTGATGCTGGGGGAGGCTGGGAGGAGAGAGTCTGATGCTGGGGGCGGCTAGGAGGGGGGAGGCTGATGCTGGGGGAGGCTGGGAGGAGGGAAGCTGATGCTGAGGGAGGCTGATGCTGAGGGAGGCTGGGAGGAGAGAGGCTGATGCTGGGGGAGGCTGATGCTGCGGGAGGCTTGGAGGAGAGAGGCTGATGCTGAGGGAGGCTGATGCTGGGGGAGGCTGGGAGGGGGGAGGCTGATGCTGGGGGAGGCTAGGAGGGGGGAGGCTGATGCTGGGGGAGGCTAGGAGGGGGGAGGCTGATGCTGGGGGAGGCTGGGAGGAGGGAGGCTGATTCTGAGGGAGGCTGATACTGGGGGAGGCTGGAAGGAGAGAGGCTGATGCTGGGGGAGGCTGGTGCTGGGGGAGGCTGATGCTGGGGGAGGCTGATGCTGGGGGAGGCTGGGAGGAGGGAGGCTGATGCTGAGGGAGGCTGGGAGGGGGGAGGCTGGGAGGAGAGAGGCTGATGCTGGGGGAGGCTGGGAGGAAAGAGGCTGATGCTGAGGGAGGCTGATGCTGGGAGAGGATGATGCTAACAATTACCAGCAGTATAGAAACAGGTGATGAGAAGCCGTTCCCAAATTACCTCTCAAAATTAAGATAAATATCAGCAGTGAGAAAGGGAATAATACATAACTTTTATTAGAATTATTAAAAAAAAAAATTGCGTAGTGCTGCAATTTATAAATTAATTTTTTGTGCAAAAAAATGAAACAATACTCATGTCCAAGAGGACCAACAAAGATAGCATTGGAGCCCCCCCGGTGGTGTCCGTCAATGATAGACCATAATCACCAGATGGACATTGAGGGGCTTCGACGCCAAATCAGTGTCCAAGATTCATAGACACTGTAAAGTGATGACTGCTATGAGCCGGATAAATGGGGCAACAACCTATAATCTTATTAGTCAGGTTAGGGTCATGGGAGGATATATTCCAGTGGGAACCAAGCCCCCCAATAGGACTCACCAGTGTAATATACAGTATGGGGTTACTAAATCCCCCAAAAAAACAAGCTTTTCGTACATGTAAAACACCAACAATTACCAACCATAACCTAACAAAAATCCATCCAAGATCACAGTGGTGTTTCTTGGATTTAATTCAGAGTATAATCACGGCAGTAAACATATAGGTATAATTATTGCCTCTTGCTTATAATGACCGGCTCATTTATACATCATGCAATTATAAATAGAGAAATGGAATGGTCTCACCCAGTTGTAGGTGCAGGTCAGTAGTTAGAAGGGGGTCATCAGGATAGATGAATCGGGTGGCTGTCCATGGCCGGGCAGGAGCTCTCTCCCTGGCAGGAACTAGCTGAACCCTCAAGCCCCATTAGCTCCAGCCCTTACAAGGACCGTCCCAAACTGACCCTGATTAAATTGGCCCTAAAGATTCATCACCATGGAACCTCCCGACGCGTTTCCTCCGCCAGGATTCATCAGGGGAGATACTGTAGGTGAAGGGCTCAAGATGCAGGTATAGAGACCCCAAGATACAAGTGGTCAGACTCTAGGGTGACCCTAGGAGGGAGGAAGGAGGGAGGCTGATGCTGAGGGAGGCTGGGAGGGGGGAGGCTGGGAGGAGAGAGGCTGATGCTGGGGGAGGCTGGGAGGAAAGAGGCTGATGCTGAGGGAGGCTGATGCTGGGAGAGGCTGATGCTGCGGGAGGCTCGGAGGAGAGAGGCTGATGCTGGGGGAGGCTGGGAGGAGAGAGGCTGATGCTGGGGGAGGCTGGGAGGAGAGAGGCTGATGCTGGGGGAGGCTGGGAGGAGGGAGGCAGATGCTGAGGGAGGCTGATGCTGGGGGAGGCTGGGAGGAGAGAGGCTGATGCTGGGGGAGGCTGATGCTGGGGGAGGAAGATGCTGGGGGAGGCTGGGAGGGGGAGGCTGATGCTGGGGGAGGCTGGGAGGAGAGAGGCTGATGCTGGGGGAGGCTGGGAGAAGAGAGGCTGATGCTGGGGGCAGAGAGGCTGATGCTGGGAGAAGCTGGGGGAGAGAGGCTGATGCTGGGGGAAGCTGGCGGAGAGAGGCTGATGCTGGGGGAAGCTGGGGGGGAGAGGCTGATGCTGGGGGAAGCTGGGGGGGGAGAGGCTGAAGCTGGGGGAGGCTGGGGGGGAGAGGCTGAAGCTGGGGGACGCTGGGGGGAGAGAGGCTGATGCTGGGGGAATGGGAGAGAGGGGCCAATCCTAGAGACAGAGGACAAGGGTTGAGGGATAGTGCAATGACAAAATCGATGGGGGGGAGTGTAAGGACTCAGAATGAAAGGGGGGCAGCATTGGGAGCTCAGTATGGAGAAGGGGCAGCATGTGTGGGCTCAGTATGGAGTGGAGCAATGTAGGGGAGTCAATATCAAGAGTGGGGTAGTGTGTGTGTGTGTGTGGGAGGGGTGTCTCAGCATAAGCGTTAGTGTGGTGGTCTTAGTATGATGAATGGGGCAGCATGGAGGTGTCATTATGGAAAAGAGGAAGGCAGCATTAGGAGCTCATGGAGAGGGGCAGCATGCATGGGACATTGTGAGGAGGGAACAGCATGCATGGGAAACTGTGAGGAGGGAGCAGCATGCATGGGACATTGTGAGGAGGGGCAGCATGCATGGGACATTGTGAGGGGGGACAGCATGCATGGGACATTGTGAGGAGGGAGCAGCATGCATGGGACACTGAGGAGGGGGCAGCATGCATGGGACACTGTGAGGAGGGGGCAGCATGCATGGGACATTGGGAGGAGGGGGCAGCATGCATGGGACATTGTGAGGACGGGGAAGCATGCATGGGACATTGTGAGGACGGGGAAGCATGCATGGGACATTGTGAGGAGGGGGCAGCATGATGTGAGGTCAATGTGCAGATCATATTTCATAATTGAGGAAGGTGTGGTGGGTATAATTTATAAGGGAGGGCAGTGTGTAGTTTATTAGGGGCAGTGTGACAGTCACAGTATATAAGTGGGGACGGTGTGGTGGGAATATTTTATACTCATGCTATGTTTTGATGTGCCCGTGGTGATCCCCATTGGTGGGGGGTTAGTGCCCTTTGTTTCTCATTGATACTTTTTCAAGTGTTTTACAGAGTAGATCTGCCTTAAACAGATGTCGTGTGCGAAAACTCAGTGTTACGTTGTCACTAAGGGGCGCGACCACTTAAAGTGCCTAGGGCAGCACGAAGGCAAAATACAGCCCTGCCTGTGCTATCAGTGTAACATCCGGCTAGCACACAGATAGCATGAACTTGTATATTTCCCTGCCCCCAACACTGCTGTCTCCAGCGCTGCTGCTATTTCCAGGTCCGCAGTGAGTGCAGTGAATATGCATGAAGCATAATGAGTGGGCCCAGAAGCAACAGCAGAAGCAGAGACAGCAGCGCTGTAGATAGGTAAGTATAAAAATTGTTTATTTTTATGTGACACGTGTGTTCTCCGGCACATGTCACACTGATTTCACACAGATCACATCCACGTGTTGTCCGTGTGACACCCGTGTTGCTAGCAGAAAGCAGACATGTCGTCGTGTGGCGCACACGCATCCTTGTAAAAACACGGAGGTGTGCGCAGACCCATTGATTTTAATGGGTATATGTGTGTCTGTGTCTCCGGTACGTGAAAAAACTGGACGTCACACGTACCGGAGACACAGATGTGTGAAGGAGGCCAATGAGAGAGCAGTCTCTTTTCTGAAACTCTGGACTAACGACTCTTTATTCTTAAGGGTAAGAACGCACTTTGCAGTTCAATTCTGCAGCGTAAAAGTCACTGCGTGTGCGTCTCAGAACGCAGCCGAATAAGCTGCGTTCTGAGACGCATTCGGCAGAACGCAAAGTGCGGACATTCCTGGTGAGAATTCATGCGTTCTGGATACTTTCTCTGCCATAGACAGAGTGGGAAAAGTATCCAGAACGCACATTTTTCACAGAACGCACCCACTCGGCTTTGCAGCATCCCCATAGACTTGCAGCAGAGCCGAGTGGGACCGCACTGTCATGGCTGGCTGCGGACAGTGCCGCGCGATCAGAATGAACTCGGATGAACTTCACCCAACTTCATTGTGATCGCGCAGCTGTGTGCGTGTGCCGCGGCTTGATTTGCGGTCACATGTGAAGGACTCACCTGTGATTGCAAATCCCCTGAGTGACTGCAGTGGGCCGCGCGATCAGCTTGGCTTTCACTCAGGTTACTCGCAGCCACAGCTGCAGTCCTCCACTGGAGAGCAGTGGCCGTGAGTAACCTCAGTGACAGCACAGCTGATCGCGCGACTCACTTCAGTTGCTGCATGGAGCTCACAGGATCGGTGGTGTTCTACTGCCGCTCCGGTCAGCTTCCGATGTAGCAGAGCTGGAAGCGTTGGTGGACCTTGCGTGGATTACGTCGGACCTGGAGGTGTTTTTGAGGGGTTAATAAAGTGGTGAAAGAGGGTTTTTTTTTGTCTTTCATTACAAATAAATGATTTTTTGGATGTGTGTATTTACTTTAACTTACAGGTTCATCATGGAAGGTATCTCGGGGAGACGCCTGCCATGATTAACCTAGGACTTAGTGGCAGCTATGGGCTGCTGCCATTAACTCCTTATTACCCCGTTTGCCACCACATCAGGGCAATTCGGGATGAGCCGGTAAAGTCCCGGGACTGTCGCATCTAATGCATGCGGCAATTCCGGGCGGCTGCTGGCTGATATTGTTAGGCTGGGGGGCTCCCCATAACGTGGAGCTTCCCATCCTGAGAATACCAGCCTTCAGCCGTGTGGCTTTACCCTGGCTGGTATCCAAATGGGGGGGGACCGCACGTCGTTTTTTTTCATTTATTTATTTATTTTACTGCTCGATATAGACACGCCCACCGGCAGCTGTGATTGGTTGCAGTGAGACAGCTGTCACTCAGCGTGGGGGCGTGTCTGACTGCAACCAATCATACGTGCCGGTGGGCGGGGAAAGCAGGGAATACGTGATGGATTAATGAGCGGCCGGCATTTTCAAAAGAGAAGAAGCCGCCACAGTGAGAACGCCGTGCAGCGCCGTGCCGGTGATTGTGGATCGGTGAGTATGAGAGAGGGGGTGGGAGGGAGAGTCAGACATGGACAGAGAGAGCGATAGAGACATAGAGAGAGAGAGACAGACCGACCGACAGAGAGAGAAAGACGAAAGAACTGCCTTTGTTATGTTAAAAAAAAACATGTGGATCGCAATAATAATGCAATGCAAGCGCACTGCTTCACATTTTAGCTGCAATTTTCTACAACTCATTGATGTCAATGGGTGTAGAACGCAGACAAAATGGCAAAAACAACTGACATGCTGCTTCTTTGAACGCATGGTTTTTGCCACAAAATATGCAAATTAAACACAGCGTTTAGAAACGCAAAGTGTGGTCTGAAAATTACCATTTTCCATTGACTTTGCTGGAAAATCAAAACGTATGCCTTTTGGCATGAAAAAGGTGCTTCTCAAAACGGACCTAAAAAGCAGCAGAAACGCAGGTGGAAACACAAAGTGCGTTCTTAGCCTAACTCCCTCAGGACTGTGGCACATTTTTCAATTTTATGCTTTTGTTTTTTCCTCTTCTACATCTAAAAGCCATAACTTTTTTATTTTTCAATTGACATAGCTGTATAAAGGATTTTTTTTTTTTAGCGAGACGAGTTGTATTTTTGAAATACAACATTTATTTTACCATATTTTGCACTGAACTGAACAATATGAAAAAATTCCAAGTGCGGTGAAATAATAAAATATGTAATTCCATCATTTTTGGTGGTTTTGTTTTTACAGCATTCATTGTACTGGAAAAATGAAGTGGAAATCTAATTTGCCAGGTCGTTACGATTATGGCGATAGAAAACATAAATTAAAAAAAAAAAATGAAGTGCTGAAAAGAAATTCAGAATTTTGTTAAAGAAAAAAAAAAAGACAGACATTTTGGTTTGTGCCGCCATTAATCAAGCCCTGTAATATTTTTACTTTCCCATCAATGGAGCATTCTGAGGGTTTTGCTTTTTTGTGAAGCAAATTGACGTTTTCATTAACACAATATTGTGGATGTTTAAATGTCATATTTTATGTGTAACGTTGAAAGGAAAAAGAGGGCGATCCGGCACAAATCCTCCTTATGTTAAAACATCCAAGATTTTATTAAGACATCGTTAAAAACATCGTGAAGACCGAAAATCCACTTAGATGGTAAAGGTAAGGGTCATGATAGCTTTACGCGTTTCGGACTATTAATAAAAACAAAACAAGTCCTTAATCATAAGCCTTAATCATACACTTATGATTAAGGACTTGTTTTGTTTTTATTAATAGTCCGAAATGTGTAAAGCTATCATGACCCTTACTTTTACCATCTAAGTGGATTTTCGGTCTTCACGATGTTTTTAACGATGTCTTAATAAAGTCTTGGATGTTTTAACATAAGGAGGATTTGTGCCGGATCGCCCTCTTTTTCCTTTCAACGTTGCTTGTTACCGGTTGGGATAGACCGAAGGATTCCAGGCACCCGCAAGGCTGAACAGTCCGGGTAGCAGGTGAGCTGAAGATACCATTTTCTTATATATCCATATTTTATGTGTGCCTATGTCTTGGCGCTTACAGAGTGCTGCTGTATTCTTTTGAGTTTTGCTCTTATTGTGGTATACAGAACATTTTGATCATTTTTTAGTTGTATTTTTTTTCTTAGGGAAGTCTGACCACACATCTCCCTAAATGCTGCTAATCACAGATGCTGCCAATCACAGCTCCGCAGCTGATCTAGTTGTTCAGCAAGCTCAGACGCTGCTGAGCTGTGATTGTTAGCATCTTGGATGGAAGCATGAAAGCACACATCGCCAGAGGAAACGGAAGAAATGTCCAGTTGCACTACAAGCAGAGATTTCACATATTGTGCTCCACTAGAAACAAATGTGAATGTCTCTACAATGGGGTGACACAACACAAAATGGAAAAGAGTATCTTTTTAATTTTTATATACGCTTCAATATTTAGCATAATACTTTTTGGTGTCTCTAAGACCGTATTCACACAGTGCATAAATACTATGTTTTCTGCAGGTGTCTGCTGCAAACTACATAATAACAACAAGGTGACATCTACCGTTCTGCTGAGTCCATCTACTGGCTACATGGGGCAGTTCAGAAGTAGAGTTTTGGCCATGAGGGTGGTGCGGGCAGGCAGAGAGGAGTATAGAGTGGGCTAGCAGAAAGGATTATACAGTGAGCAGGCAGAGAGGAGTATACAATGGGTAGGCAATAGTGATGTGCTGGTTTCGAACAATCTGACACAAATAGCCAGCCCCCTACTGTGAGAGCCACTAATTCTCTTAATGGCTCTCACTGAGTGTAAAATTTCTATGTTCGAGGAAAGAAACCCCACCCACTTGTACAAAGCTCACCCACTTTAAATTTTAATTCTCCCATTGCAAGTGGGCAGGGTTTTGTCAGTGGGTGGACAGAGTTTTGATCACACTAAAATCATGTTAAATATGTGTTCACCTGGGGTGAACACATATTTAATAAGGATCCATTTAGGATCCAAAGAGCCGGTTATTTTTGGGGAAGCCATGTGAGCCAGATCACCAAAAAGAGCCAGACTGCCTATCACTAGCAGGCAGAGAGGGGTATACAGTGGGAGGGCAGAGAGGGGTATACAGTAGACAGGCAGAGAGAGGTATACAGTGGGCGGGCAGAGAGGGGTATATGTGGCACCCCTGAGGCGCAGTCGCCATAGGGCATTGTGTCTGACTTAAGTTGCAATGCTCATCTCGGGTAAGAAGAGGTTAACCACTGGTTTTCACTTGCACAATACACTTAGGTGGTTTCCCGCCAGACTAGACTGCAGGTGGGCACCATAGCAACAGGTATTTCCCCAGCACTGGTGAATCACCAAAAAGGTGGGGGCTGCCTGAGAAGTGAGCGAACACAGTTAGTGTCACTTTAGAAGGAGTTTTACCTCAGACCAGTCCAGGACACAGGAGAGAGAACAGCTTCAGACAGAGAAGTGCAATGCCTCTGGGGGATGCTTAACGGCTCCCCCCAGAGGGGCCGAACGTGCACCGAGAGACTGAGAGAGAAGCAAGAGACTACCGGGTGGAATTGTGAGACAGAGGAATTCATACGGTAGCTGGAGGGTGCGCCCCAACAGCCCCTTCAGGACCAGTACCACACAGGGTGCAGAAGCCCTAGGGTAGAACATACTTCACGATGGACTACCAGAATCTGCAAGGGAAAGGGGATTTCACGTTCCATTGCCCACCACAGAGATCCTGGGGCACAGCAACAGATAGAGACAAGAGTCACTGCCACGGTCTGGTCCATAACTATTTTCATACTGCCTGCATACGGAACGGTAACTAAACTAAAGCCAAGGACACTGGGGTCCCTAAGTAGCTTCACGCCATGGGGATCCACACTACAAGACGCAAGGAGGAAGGTCTCACATGCTTCACAACACCGGTGGTGACCTCTGATTCATCCAGGATTGGCTGGGGCCCATCACGGCGATGACCGGTACTCTGCAGGCGCAGCACATGAACTGTGAGGAAAACACCTGGAACTGCAGCGCCTGTGTGAGACTCTGATTTGCTGGCACCGCCGCCCTGCCCTTCGGTGCCAACGGCCCTTCCCCCATCGCCACTGTCCTTCCCGGGGCTCACTCCACCTGTGGGGAGCTGGACTATCTGAGCTGCGGTCCATCAGCCCCGGAGGAGAGCGACATCTTGCAGTGGCAGCTAATCCCTGGCCGCACACCACGGATGGCGCTGCAAAGCAAACCCCCCCATTTCACCTTTTGACTCTCTCTTTGCCTGAAGCCGATGGGGCCACGGTGCCAGGTCTGGACAATTACAGCAACCCCACAAAACCACTGGCCCGGTGACAAGTTATGCCCTGCAGGTCCCGTGGGGTGCTACATTTGGTGCTGCGAGCAGGGTCGCGAGCCCATAACAACGGTTACTGTGCGCCTTCATGGACTTTACAAAAACTGTTTGCCCGCCATTAACCATTTGGCGTGAAAAGTAGGGGTGTGCCATCATGGGCGGAACCCAAAAAGAGCGCGAAAGCATGGGTGGAGCCGAGAAAGAGCGCGAAAGAGAGCCCCACTGCCAGAGACCTACTGTAAACAAGGACTTGTCGTTAAGCTGCCCGTTGCTGATGCTGCGGCACGATCACTAGCTCCGGTGGTGCCGTTTGTTATGCCATACCTTTAGGGAGCATCATGCCGTACCCTTCGGGAGCATTATGGTTGCCGCAGAACACAGGGGAAGTGTATACTCGGACTGACTTTGCCATTGGACTGGACTGTTGATCTCTGGTTGCTGTGGAAGAACTGGACTCTATACTGGAGGATGTCGTATAGTGTACAGAACCAGGGAGGGGCCAGAACCTGTCCTCTGGTACTACCAGCAGCGGCTCAGATAGAAGCATGAAAGTAAATATGTTGTAGATAGTTATATAATGCTACAGTATAATGTGAAGAATGTTTTTGCTTTTTTTCTTTCCTTTCTCCTCTCTCTTTCTCACCCTCTTTTCTCTCTTTCTTTTCTATTCCATGGTGTGAAGTCTGTGGAGTTTGAAGTGTTGAAATTATATTGCCTCCCATAAGAGGAAGAATGTTCATATTTTCTCTGCATAACAAAAATTGTGGTGTACTAACTTTGTTTTGTTGCAGCCCGGGAGTGCTGCGATTTACTGTGGGAGAATGTGGCGCCCCTGTGGCGCCCCTGAGGCTCAGTCGCCACAGGGCATTGTTTCTGACTTAAGTTGCAATGCTCATCCAGGGTAAGAAGAGGTTATCCACTGGTTTTCACTTACACAATACACTTAAGTGGTTTTCCGCCAGACTAGACTGCAGGTGGGCACCATAGAAATGGGTATTTCCCCAGCACTGTTGAGTCATCAAAAATGTGGGGGCTGCCTGAGAAGTGAACAAACACACTTAGTTTCACTTTAGAAGTAGTTTTACCTCAGATCAGTCCAGGACACAGGAGAGAGAGCAGATTCAGACAGAGAAGTGCAAGGCCTCTGGGGGGATGCTTAACGGCTCCCCCCAGAGGGGCCGAATAGGCACCAAGAGGCTATGAGAGAAGCAAGAGACTACTGGGTGGAGCTGTGAGACAGAGGAGTTCATACGGTAGCCAGAGGGTGAGCCCTAACAGCTCCTTCAGGACCAGTATCACACAGGGTGCAGAAGCCCTAGGGTAGAATATACTTCATGATGGACTACCAGAATCTGCAAGGGAAAGGGGATTTCATGTCCCATTGCCCATCACAGAGATCCCGAGGCACAGCAACAGATAGAGACAGGAGTCACGGCCACGGTCTGGTTCATAACAAGTTTTGCACTGGCTGTGTACTGGACGGCAACTAAAGCCAAGGACACTGGGGTCCCTAAGTAGATTCACGCCATGGGGATCCACACTACAAGGCACACAGGGGAAGGTCTCACATGCTTCACATCACCGGTGGTGACCTCTAATTCATCCGGGATCGGCTGGGGCCCATCACAGCGATGACTGGTACTCTGTGGGCGCAGCACACGAACTGAGAGTAAAACACCTGGAACCGCAGCCCCTGTGTGAGACTCTGATTTGCCGACGACGATGCCTCGCGCTTCGGCGCCAATTACCCTTCCCCCGTTGCCACCGTCCTCCCTGGAGATCGCTCCACCTGCGGGGAGCTGGGCTACCTGAGCTGTGGTAACATCAGCCCCGGAGGAGAGCGACATCTCGCGGCGGCTAATCCCTAGCCGCACACCACGGGTGGCGCTGCAAAGCAAACCCCTGTTCCCCCTTTTGACTCTCTCTTTGCCTGTAGCCGACAGAGCCACGGAGCCGGGTCAGGCCATTCACAGCAACCCCACAAAACCACTGGCCTGGTGACGAGTTATGCCCTGCAGGTCCCGTGGGGTGCTACATATACAGTGGGCAGGCAGAGAGGAGTACACAGTGGGCGGGCAAAGACCGGTAAACAGTGGGCGGGCAGAGAGGGGTATACAATGGGCGGGCAGAGAGAGTTATACAGTGCATGGGCAGAGAGGAGTACACAGTGGGCGGCAGAGAGGAGTACACAGTGAGCGGGCCGACAAGAGTACACAGTGGGTGGGCTGAGATGGGTATACAGTGGGCAGGCAGAGAGGAGTACACAGTGAGCTGGCAGAGAGGAGTATACAGTGGGCAGGTAGAGAGGTGTATACAGTGAGCAGGCAGAGAGGAGTATACAGTGGGTAGGCAGAGAGGGGTATACAGTGGGTAGGCAGCGAGGAGTATACAGTGGGTGAGCAAAAAAGAGTATACAGTGGGCAGGCAGCGAGGAGTATACAGTGGGTGGGCAGAGAAGAATACAGTGGGTGGATGCAGGATGCAGGACCTACCCCCCTATGGTTCCAGGTTCCCAGAAACCGGTGTCACCTCCATCAGCACCACAAATCCCAATCAACACCTCACATCACGACCTGTCAGACACACCAGTGGGTTGGTCTAGCTGGAAAAGGGCCACCCACCTAGGGGTCAGGCAGACTGGTGGGAGGGAAGTACAAGAGTCTAGTGAGAGCCCTAAAAGAGAGAGGAGCTGGGGAGTGGGAGCTCCCGGGGAGCTAGAAGGACCGAGGTTGGGTCGCAGACAGTAGTCCGGGACCAGAGGAGTCGGGGACCGGTGGCAGTGCGACGGACATAGTCTAGGAGGACTGTCGGCACCAGAAAGCCGAAAAGAACTGACCGGTACCGAGTATGATGGGGTACAGGACCCTAGGTCAGGAGCTGGTTCAACGTCCTGGCAATTAACCTGCAGAGGAAGGGGACCTTCAGAGACTTTCCCAAAGAGCTCAGAGATTGAAGGCATCAGCACACCGCGGGGGACAGGGTTTTCTAGCGAAAGCAACCCACTAAAGTCCCAAGTGCCACCCCTGGGGGGCACATCTTCAACTAAAAACTGAAGAGCGGGACTTTATAGTTTCAAGCTAGAGGGACCCAAACGGACATGAAACTGTGTACGGAGGCAGGCTTCAGATTACTATGTGACACTGGTGGGACCAGGTACTTGGATAGGCTTCCCACAGTGGCAGCAGCACACGGAGAATTAGGTTTACTTGCAGCGTGTGTGTCTCCTTTATAATCCTCATCCAGCACCACGACTACCCACAGTGAGTACCCCCTGGTCTCCCTGCACCCTGCTCTCCCAAATAACCATCAACAACACCCCTGAGCCTGGGTCAATCCTTACCTGTGGAGGGACTAACATCAGGCTGCTTAACTCCATCTGCCCTGGTACTCCTTACAGCAGCGGCGGTACTCTCATTACCGCACCCCACAGGTGGCGTCACAAACTTCTCCCCTGTAAACATCCCCCTTTCACAGATCAAAGTGTCCCCCAAGCCAGGTTCGGGCCCCTCGAGTCACCATGATCCTGGATCCAATCAGCCCGACGAACACCGGGACGGTACATATACAGTAGGCGGACAGAGAGCATTATACAGTGGATAGGCAGAGCGGGGTATACAGTGGGTAGGCAACGGTGAAGAGAATACACTGGGCAGGCAAAGTGAGGTATACAGTGGGCGGGCCGAGAGGAGTATATGACTCGCCCCAGGGCTATGGGGTACTCAGTCCCGGGCCGTATATTTACGGGGACAGATGACTGGGTGGCCGTTGCCCGGTTCCGTGACCCTGAGGGTCGCTTGAAGGGGGTTATGTACAGGAGAGTATTTATAAAGTTTGTATCATGATGCCACTTGCGGGTTGCGGTTATGGTAATGGAACCGCCGCTGCACAGTTTCTCACCACTGGGGCTGATGTTAGTGGCATCCTGAATGTTGGGCCCTCCGCTAGTAAGGCCTGGGCCCCAGGGGGTAGGTGATGGAGTTAGGCGCGGAAAGAAGGTAGGCCACAGACGGGATTGCAGTGTAACCGGGTTCTTTAAGCTGGCTTTACACGCTGCAATGTATCTTACGAAGCGTCGGCGGGGTCACGTCATAAGTGACGCACATCCGGCATCGGAAGGTACATTGCAGTATGTGACAGGTACGTGCGATTGCGATTGAACGGTAAAACGTTCATCGCACGCATGTCGTTCATTTCTCATGGATTGAATGTCAGGTTGTTCATCGTACCCGGGGTAGCGCACATCGCAGTGTGTGACACCCCGGGAACGATGAACAGATCTTACCTGCGTCCTGCGGCTCCCGGCCGGCAATGCAGAAGAAAGGAGGTGGGCGGGATGTTTACGTCCTGCTCAGCTCCGCCCCTTTGCTTCTATTGGCCGACTGCCGCGTGACGTCGATGTGACGCCGAATGTCCCTCCCACTCCAGGAAGTGAACGTTCGCCGCCCACATCGAGTTCTTATGGAAGGTAAGTACGTGTGACGGGGGTTAATCGTTTGTGCAGCACGTTCAACAAATTGAACGTGCCGCACATACGATGGGGGCGTTGCAAATCACATACGATATCGTATGCGAAATTGCAACGTGTAAAGCTGGCTTTACTCACAGCGGTTGGATGGGTGGTACCCAGAGGAAGGCAGGCTGGTCCTCACCACTGGTTCCCTTAGTCCCAGTGCCAATTTGGCGACCTAGTGGCTTCTTTCCCCTGCACCTTACTTAAGTTGGTGGGTCTCCATGGCTTGGAGCATCTGGGGGTCCCCTCCTTGTAGTCTCTCAGTCTTTAGTCCGTACGGTAGGCAGTTTGAACCCTGTAGGGTCGGTGTTCTGTTCTGGTCCCTGGTTCTCCCGTCACTGCTGGTGCCCCCGGACTTTACGGTCAGTGAGGTCCTGGATATTCCGCTCACTGTGCAGATTTTATCTGGAGCATTTGCCTGACCTAGGGCTCTGTACCCCGTCGGTGCTATTGTTTCGGGAGTTCTCCGCCGTACTCCACCGGCAACCACACGCCTGGGCCCTCAGGTCACTGTTACACACTCCCGTCAGTATGGTTATGTCCATCTCCTCTCACTTTCACTTACTGACTGTCTGACCCCTCCCACCTAGTTGTCGTCTAGAGGACTGGATCGGTTCCACCCCTAGGTGGCCATCCATTGGGTCCAAATCTAGTCTGTCACTAGTCCGTGGGGAGAGGGAAAAACAGGGATTATAATATGTTTTGCTGTTACCAACACTGGTCTTCCAGGTTCCTGGGGGTAGGTCCTGCATCTTTGACAGGATACAGTACCTTGTAGCTCCTGATGGGTTCAGGGGCACTACGTCGCAGCAGATGGCGGAAGATCGGCTATGGGTAACGTGTCGAGAGTCCGGCGGCATAACCCCAAAACTTCCGGTGGTCAATTTTATGAGCTGCGACCTTACCCTTCCAAAGATGGTGGTGTTAAAAGATGAGAGTGGTTGTAAATTTTGATACTCTCCAATAAAGTTATTTGAATTTCTGTTTTGATCCTTTCTTTGCGTTTGGAAAAGGGGTGTTTGGTTTAATGGTGTGGGCAGTCTACAGAAAGGTGGGCAGAGAGGAGTATATAGTGGGCAGGGTTTAGCACTGGCTGTGCGGTAGAAAAAATAAACACAGGAAGTTGCCTAATCATGAAGAACAGCATGTAAACAGCCAGCATGGAGGCACTGAACCAAAAAATGGAGGAAGTGAAGGTACAAGAAAAAACACTGTGGGAGGCTTTGCCCATTACAATCCAGCACAGATTAGCCTATAAAAAAAATCAGTTTTGGTGTTGGACAAGGACATTAAGTAATAAAATAGCTTGATGATTTCAGGTCTTAGAAGCAAAGTCTGCAGTCATTCTTTGTGACTGCCAAACTGTGGCACCGCGCAGTGTGAATGCCAACACGATTCCGCTGTATTCCCTGTGTGAGTGAGCGGTAATCTGACCACATCTCTGAGATATGAATACTTGCAAAATATCTCTAGCTCAGCGTAATTGGATGGAGGTGTCAGTGATCAGAGATTTTCAACCCGTCACAGATTCTCAATTTGGTTTAGGTGTGGACTTTGACTGGGCCATTGACACACATGAATAAACCATTCCATTGTAGCTCTGGTAGTATGTTTAGGATCGACCTGTTGCACAGTGAACCCTTGCCCCAGTCTCAAATCTTTTATAGCCCGTGACAGGTTTTCCTTCATGATTACCCTCTATTTAGCTTCATCCATATTAATATCAACTCCCTTTCCATACTGAAGAAAAGACTCCCCA
Organism: Anomaloglossus baeobatrachus; assembly: GCF_048569485.1. Lineage (NCBI taxonomy): Eukaryota > Metazoa > Chordata > Amphibia > Anura > Aromobatidae > Anomaloglossus > Anomaloglossus baeobatrachus. The sequence continues at coordinate 411,363,081 of NC_134357.1, read as the reverse complement.
CAGCATGATGCTGCCACCACCATGTTTGACGGTGGGGATGGTGTTTTCAGGGTGATATGCAATGCTAATTTTTCACCACACATGGCGTTTTGCATTTAGCCCAAAAAGTTCTGCTTTGACCACGGCACCTTCTTCCACATGCGAGCTGTGGGACACACATAGCTTTTTGCAAAATGCAAACGTGAACTCTTAGACAATTGGTCACTCAGGATTTTACTTAGGGGTATCAGACTACAGTGGGTTGAATGAATACTAATGCACATCACAATTTTCAGATTTATATTTTTAAATATTTTTAAAATCATATATAATTTTCTTTACACTTTACAAATACTTGCTACTTAGTGTTAGTACTGTATATGGTAGATCATATGTGGAAAAGTTCACAGAGAATGAATTCAGGGCGGTAATACATTGCATCCTCATGGCCACAGAAGATAACCTTAGAAATATTGCCACAGCTTATGTGTAAATTGTGACTTAATTTGATAGGGTTGTTGTATATTGGGCCTCCCCATCCACAGATATCTCACAATTGGATTTCACTGGCATAATTTTTATTATATCATTGTTTCTCTGTACTTTTAGCAGCTTCACATGTACTACACTTGCAGACATATTCCTTATTCACTTTTAATTAGTTCTATGATCTCCTCCTAGGCTCAGTAATCTTCGTATTTTTTAAACTTTGTGATCCTTTGTACCCAAATTCTCCCCTCCCCTGGTTTTAAAATGCGGCACTCATGATTGGTATACTGTTCATGATTATACCTGTTCTTCGACCACAACGCTGAAGCCCTGACATATTGGATTATCTCTTAGGGGTACTTTGCACGCTGCGACATCGCTAGCCGATACTAGCGATGCCGAGCGCGATAGTACCCGCCCCCGTCGCACATGCGATATCTTGTGATAGCTGCCGTAGTGAACATTATCGCTACGGCAGCTTCACACGCACTTACCTGCCCTGCGACGTCGCTCTGGCCGGCGACCCGCCTCCTTCCTAAGGGGGCGGGTCGTGCGGCGTCATAGCGACGTCACACGGCAGGCGGCCAATAGAAGCGGAGGGGTGGAGATGAGTGGGACGTAAACATCCCGCCCACCTCCTTTCTTCCGCATAGCCGGTGGAGGCAGGTAAGGAGATGTTTCTCGCTCCTGCGGCTTCACACAAAGCGATGTGTGCTGCCGCAGGAATGAGGAACAACATTGTATCTCCTATTGGTGCGACATTATGAAAATGACCGACACTACACAGATCACTGATTTACGACGCTTTTGCGATCGTTTATCGACGCATCTAGGCTTTACACGTTGCGACGTCGTTACCGGCGCCGGATGTGCGTCACTATCGATTTGACCTCGACGAGATTGCAGTAGCGATGTCGCAGCGTGCAAAGTAGAGTCATTACAGACAGAGTGATCTATTTCAAGTGTTTATTTCTGTTAATGAGCCAACTTTAAATCCAGAGACACATGGTATAAACAATATGTTACTACTGAAGTCCCAGATAAAGATATGAACTTACATTTGACCCGTAGTATACCATAATAACTAATTAATAATATCCAAGTGGATTTTTATGCTGAAAAAATATTCTTGATTAAACAGACAGAACACATAGTGCAGAATGTGAACAATTCTGTAGGTTCACATTATTTCAGTTGATGATTATGGCTTACAGCCAATGAAAACCGGAAAGTCATTATCTCAGAATATTACAATATTATATAAGACCAACTGAAAAAAATGATTTTTAACTCAGAAATGTTGGCTACTGAAAAGTCTGTACAGTAAATGCACTCAACACTTGGTCAGGGCTCCTTTTGAATGAATTACTGCATCAATGCGGCGTGGCATGGAGGCAATCAGCCTGTGGCACTGCTGAGGTGTTATGGAAGCCCAGGTTGCTTTGATAGCAGCCTTCAACTCATCTGCATTGTTGGGTCTGGTGTCTCTCATCTTCCTCTTGACAATACGGTTTAGGTCAGGAAAGTTTGCTGGCCAATCAAGCACAGTTATACTGTGGTTATAAAACCAGGTATTGGTACTTTTGGCAGTGTGGATGTAGCGCCCCTGAGAACCTCAGGGCACTATAAGCAACTGCATCCTCTTGGGGATGCAGGACCTACCCCCTGGGACCTGGAGTACCAGTGCCAATTCCACCAACACACATCTAAAATCCTAGTTCTCCTCTCCACACTGGGCCTAAAGGGTTAACCATGTAAGGGGATGGTCGCCATGGGAACGAGTCCCTGGGTATAGCCAGCCTTGTGGGAGGGGCCAGTCAGTCAGTCAGAGTCAGTGAGAAGTCGAGAGCACATGGAGGAGATGTGCGGATGTGCCTGAGCTGGGTCCGTGTAACAGTGACCCCGGGGCACAGGAGAGAGGTCGCCAGGATGGGTACCGAGATATCTGGGACCAGAGCACGAATGGGGCACAGGGCCTTAGGTGAAATGTCAAGTTTCAAACGGTTTGATAAATACCTGCACGGTGAGCACACCTTCATGGACTTCATCGAACCAAATAATCCGGGGGCATCAGCAGTAAACTAGGATCGGGGTTCGGACACTTACCTCCCCGCAGGGTCCACACTGCTCGCCGTACGGAGAAGGAGACTGTACCCCAAAAGGGACAGTCGGGGCGCCCAAACGCTTCAAGCTCTGGGGACTCAATCTACAGAGAGTGCCAGGGACAGAGCAACCTGTGTCACTACATTGGCACTGATACTCCTGGGACCGGAACCAGCAGGCCGAGGGTCCATGTGAGTAGAGACTGTTAAAGTTAACCTGGTGTGGTCTCCATCATTATACACCATACATCTCCCAGGCACAGCCCTACCTGCGGAGGGCCTACCACCACAGCTGCCACTATCACCATCCCTGGGAGTACCCACGTTGAGCAGCGGCAGTTCTCCATTCTTAACTGCAACCCACAGGTGGCGTCACGAACATTATCTCTACTATCCCCTGTAAATACCCCCTTTTATTAAGCGGCCCCAGGGCACGGGAGCGGGCAACGGCCACCAGAGTGACATTCCCTATTGCAATCGCCCGGGACCGACCGTCCCCTTCCCTGGGCGACACATGGACATGTGCAAAGTCCTGCTGGAAAATGACATTTCCATCTCCAAAAAGCTTATCGGCAGAGGGAAGCATGAAGTGCTCTAAAATTTCCTGGTAGATGGCTGTGCTGACTTTGGTCCTGATAAAACAGTGGACCTACACCAACAGATGACATGGCTCCCCAAACCATCACTGATTGTGGAAACTTCACACTAGACCTCAGGCAGCTTGGATTGTGGCCTCTCCACTCCTGCTCCAGACTCGGGGACCTTGATTTGCAAATGAAATGCAAAATTTCATTTCATCTGAAAACACCTTTGATGACTGAGCAACAGTACAGTTCTTTTTCTCCTTGGCCCAGGTAACACCTTCTGGCATTGTTTATTGGTCATGAGTGGCTTGACACAAGGAATGCAGCTGTTGTAGCCCATGTCCTGGATACATCTGTATGTGGTGGCTCTTGAAGCACTGACTCCAGCAGCAGTCCACTCCTTGTGAATCTCCTCCAAATTTCTGAATGGCCTTTTCTTAACAATCCTATCAAGGCTGCGGTTATCCCAGTTGCTTGTGCACCTTTTTCTACCACACTTTTTCCTTCCACTCAACTTACCATTAAAGGGAACCTGTCAGGTAATTTATGTGTTCTAACCTAGTAGCAGTGTGATGTGTGGCCTAGTAACCCCTTCCTACCCATCCCTGTGTTGTAATAGTGTGTAATGTGAATGTATAAAAATATGTTTTATAACTTACGTGTACCCTATGTAAATGAGCAGGGATCTAGCCCCATGGACATTACATTGCCTTGTGGGCGTTTGCATGTTTTCTGTGGTATCACGTTCTGTGGGGGTGATACCATGGATTTACATGAGTGACGTACCGTCACTCCTTGAGATCCCGCGCGTGCGTACTTACCATTCTTACCAGGCTGCGGGAATGGTAAGTGCGCACATGTGGGATCTCAAGGATCGTTGGTATCTCCCTCATGTAAATCCATGATATCACGCCTACAGAGGCGTGATATCATGGAAAACATGCAAACGCCCACAGGGTGATACGGCTCCCATGGGGCTAGAGCCCATGCTCATTTACATAGGGTACATGTAAATAATAAAACATATTTTCATACATTCACATTACACAATATTACAACACAGGGAGGGTAGGAAGGAGTTACTAGGTCACATATCACACTGCTACTAGGTTAGAACACAAATTAGCTGACAGGTTCCCTTTAATATGCTTGGATACAGCAATCTGAACAGTCAGCTTCCCCGCTATAATGTCCGCCACTCTATTCATCATAGGGCAGCGAAGCCCCTATTCTATCCCTTACTCTGACAAATCTAACAGTGTAATCTAACACTGGTGAACTGAAAATTGCATAAAAATACAAGGAGTCACGTTGACAAAAAATTGGTGCGTCATATATTGATTTAACGTAAGTCATTGTCACATACAGTTTAATAATAGTTGTTTTTTTTTATATATACAGTGTATATACACAGTATAATACAGCACATACGTTTTTAGATAAAACTAATTTTTGTTTCTCTGTTTATTATCTTTTCTTTTTACTTTACAAAAAAACAGATAGATGATTTCTGTCATTTAGGTAACCTTGTGCTTGAAACTTAATAATCATATGGGCCTCTGCCTTTAATAAGAATGTGTGTAATTGACGTCCCTGGGGAGGGAGGCTGACTCTCAACAAACCTGCAAATGGCAACAAATCTGTTTTACCATCATGGCTCTCACGTGAGCAATCAAGCGAGGGTAAGCTTTACCCATACCTCCCAACTTTTAAAGAAGGAAAAGAGGGACAAAGTTTGCGGCGCGCGTAGCGCGCCGCGGCAAATTTTTAGGCCACGCCCCCTAACCACACCCATTTCACAGTCACGCCCATATCCACTCCCCATCCACACCCATTCAGCACAAACACGCAGGCAGCCGGCGGGCCTCCAGCACGGACACGCAGGCAGCCGGCGGGCCTCCAGCACGGACACGCAGGCAGCCGCAGGGCCTCCAGCACGGACACGCAGGCAGCCGGCGGGCCTCCAGCACGGACACGCAGGCAGCCGGCGGGCCTCCAGCACGGACACGCAGGCAGCCGGCGGGCCTCCAGCACGGACACGCAGGCAGCCACAGTGAGGCGGCCGGTCGCCTTCACAGACAGGCGGCCGGCCGCCTTCACAGACAGGCGGCGGGCCGCCCGCACAGAGAGGCGGCCAGCCGCCCGCAGAGAGAGGCGGCCGGCCGCCCACACAATGAGGCGGCGGGCCGCCCGCACAGACAGGCGGCGGGGGGCGCCCGCACAGACAGGCGGCAGGGGGGCGCCCGCACAGACAGGCGGCAGGGGGGCGCCCGCACAGACAGGCGGCGGCCGGGGGTGAGGGGGGAGGGAGGGAAATCAGCGCTGGGGAGATTAGTTTACTGTACCAGCAGCAGCACAGGCAGCGCTCCTCTCTATGCCACGTCTACTAGGATGGTAGGAGGGAAAAGCAGGGAGGCGGAGAGAGAGTGGGTGGGCGGAGCCCGGGAGCTGGCCGTCCCGCCCGTGGCAACGGGACAAACAACGTAAAGCGTGAAAGTCCCGCTGTATCCGGGACGGTTGGGAGGTATGCAGCATGTTAGAATGTGGATATAAGATCCCGCTGGTGGTGGCCGCAGCTTATAGGCCCCAAATCTGGTGACAGGTTCCCTTTAAAGTGAACCTGTCAGGTGCAATATGCACTCAGAGCCAGGAGCAGTTCTGGGTGCATATTGCTAATCCCTGCCTAACCATCCCTGTATACACTAGCATAGATAAAGAGATCAAGAACAAATATTTTTAAAGATCTTATATCTTATGCTAATGAGCGCGGGGACTAGTCACAAGGGCGTTACTTCACTTGGCTAGTCGGCTCGCATAGCATGTTAGCATGTTATTACGCCCCTGTGTGAGTACTAACACGCTATATGAGCCGACTAGCCAAGTGAAGTAACGCCCTTGGGACTAGTCCCCGCGCTAATTAGCATAAGATATAAGCTCTTTAAAAATACTTTTTCTATAGATGCCTTTATCTATGCTAGCGTATACAGGGACAGTTAGGGAGGGATTAGCAATATACACCCAGAACTGCTCCTGGTTCTGAGTGCAGATTGCACCTGACAGGTTCCCTTTAAAGGGAACCTGTCACCAGAAATTTAGCAAAAAAAATAAAAGATTCCCCTCTGCAGCTCCTGGGCTGCATTCTGGAAAGGTTCCTGTTGCTATTGTGCCCCCTTTGAGACCTAAAATAATACTTTATGAAGTCTTACCTTTTTGTATGCAAATCTGTTTTTATGGTCACGGGGGCGGGCTGCCTGGCGTCCGTTATTCCCCCTCCTGCCGTTGTACGCCGTCCCCCATTGCTCATTTCCATACATGAGGACGCCTTCCTCATGTAACTGTCCTCCTGAAGTTTTGTGCATGCCCAGTGCCACTCTCGCGGGAGTAAGCACTGTGCAAAGTGTGAACGCTTTTGAGGTGATTGCGCAGGCGCGAGATTATGGGCGGCGCTGTGATTGTCATCAGCAGCGTCATCCAAGTACCTGCCCATAATCTCGTGCCCGCGCTTCTCACTCTGCCTCCACCGTTATGTGCAAGCACTGTCCATATGAACCACGTTACCTATTATCATGGGCGCGAGATTATGGGCGGCGCTGTGATTGTCATCAGCAAAGTCATCCAAGTACCCGCCCATAATCTCGTGCAAGCAGTAATAGGTAACATGGTTCATATGGCCAGCACTTGCGCATAATGGTGGAGTCAGAGGGAAAAGTGCGGGCACGAGATTATGGGCGGGTACTTGGTTAACGCTGCTGATGACAATCACAGCGCCGCCCATAATCTCGTGCCTGCGCAATCACCTGAAAAAGCGTTCACATGCGCAAAACTTCGGGAGGACAGTTACATGAGGAAGGCGTCCTTGTGTATGTAAATGAGCAATGGGGGACTGCGTAAAGCGGCAGGAGGGGGAATAACGGACGCCAGACAGCCCGCCCCCGTGACCATAAAAACACATTTGCATACAAAAAGGTAAGACTTCATAAAGTATTTTTGTAGGTCTCAAAGGGGGCACAATAACAACAGGAACCTTTCCAGAATGCAGCCCAGGAGCTGCAGAGGGGAATCTTTTATTTTTATTGTGAAATTTCTGCTGACATGTTCCCTTTAACTGGTAGAGGAGCCAGGATAAAGCAGAGCTGAAGCTGTTGGGAAGCTAGGACCCAGCAGCTCCACAGGCAGGAGACCACTGATCGGTAATAGAAGCCTGCAGATGTCACTCTGCATAGGTTATTGCCACTGCTATCTGCAGGAGATAAGTGCTGATTGCACGGTCTCCTCAGCTTCCTGATTCCCCGCGTGTCTGCAGCAGTGAGAAGCCGCACACGGGGAATCAGAGAACAGCTGCAGAGAAACGCAGGCTCCAGGACTGGGGGGGGTCGGCTCTGGGGGAGGGGGGATCGCTCTGCTGCAGGGGGGGGTCGCTCTGCTGCAGGGGGTGATTCATACCTCAGCAGCAGTCACAGGAGTAGGTGCGCGGTCGGCTCTGTAATGAATAGTAGAAGGGAGAAACAGCGAGGCGGGGCTACAGTGGGTGGGTGGAGCCCGGGATAAACAGCCTCACGGGCGGGACCCGGGATCAAAGGCTCAGAAGAGGGACTGTCCCGCTGTATCCGGGACGGTTGGGAGGTATGGCTTTACCTGTAACAATAGATTTATGATGTTCCTTAAAACGTATGTGTAAGGATCTGATTGTCTTTCCAATATAATATCTGCCACATGGGCAGAACACAATGTATACAACAAATTTAGTTTTGCATTAAATAAACTTTTTTACTGTATGAGTGAACCGAACGATTTTTAATGGATCAGAAGTGATGTGCAGATGACATTTGCTGCAGCGGTAATTACCTGATAGGCAAGATCGATCCAGCCAAGTGCTCACTCCTCTTATTCGGTTTTGTACCAAAATGTCTATTTCCTGCATGGGCTGTGGACAGTGCCGCTTCTTCCTTCTGGTTTTCATAAATATTGGAGAATCCTCAGGAAAAGAAAATGACCAAGCCTGAGAATGCCCACAAAGCAAATACATAACAATGCCTAAACGCTGAGCCTGTCCTCCAGAAGATACTGGACAGAGGCGATAAGACAGTTTACACGAAGAGGAAAAAATGGAAAACTTACTTCTGTCTTGTCGAAGCAGTCAGGCAATTTTACCTTAGGTTCGGAGACAACCTTTGGATGGGATGAAACCTCTGCAGCGGTGGTCAGTGCATGTTGCTGCTGTTTAATCCCCACTACTTCCAAAGTCTGTGACTTCAATCATGCGGCCAAGTTGTTCACAGCGTCCATAGCGTCATCGCAGCACACACGTCGCCGCTCATTATTCCATCTCGTATTCACTGCTTCCCCCGCCCACCGGCGCCTATGATTGGTTGCAGTCAGATGAGCCGCCACGCCGAGTGACAGCTGTCTCACTGAAACCAATCACAGCCGCCGGTGGGCGGGTCTATATCGTGCAGTACAATAATTAAATAATTTAAAAGAAAAAAGGCGTGCGGTCCCACTCAATTTTTATACTAGCCAAGGTAAAGCCACACGGCTGAGGAGCCCCACGTTATGGGGAGCTCCCCAGCTTAAAAATATCAGCCAGCAGACGCCCGGAATTGCTGCATCCATTAGATACGACAGTACCAGGACTCTATCCGGCTCATCCCGAATTGCCCTGGTGCGGTGGCAATCGGGGTAATAAAGAGTTAATGGCAGCCCATAGCTGCCACTAAGTCCTAGGTTAATCATGGCAGGCGTCTATGAGACACCCCCCATGATTAATCTGTAGTGAAAGTAAATAAACACAGACACCGAAAAATCCTTTATTTGAAATAAAAGACATAAAAACACCCTCTTTCACCACTTTATTAATCCCTAAATACCCCTCCAGGTCCGGCGTAATCGACACAAGGTCCCACGACGCTATCAGCTCGGCTACATTGGAAGTTGACAGGAGTGGCTGTAGAACAACGTCGCTCGCACTTCAGCGGTGACGTCACTCAGGTTACCCTTGGCCACAGCTGGATTCTGGTACAAACTGCTACAACGAATCCGTTTTTTTAACGGATCCGTCCCATCAGTTGTACTACAATCTCCAACGCAGCCGTCATATCAGTCAGAAAATGGATTGTGACTGATGCAAAACAACGGAAGTGTGAAAGCAGCCTTAGAGGTGTGTATGGGGTTGTTATAATGTTGAGTTTCCAAAGGGAGGGGAATCAGGCTCTGCTACACTATGTCCCAGTATGTTACCTTTCATGGTTACTTCAATGAACTGTAGCTCCCCACAGCCGGCAGCACTCGTGCAGCCCCAAACCATGACACTCCCACCACCATGCTTGACTGTAGGCAAGTCATACTTGTGTTTCTACTCCTCATCTAGTTGCTGCCACACACGCTTGACATCATCTGAACCAAATACGTATCTTGGTGTCATCAGACCACAGGACATGGTTCCAGTAATCCATGTAGTTAGTCTGCTTCTCTTCAGCCAATTGTTTGCGGTCTTTTTTGTGCATCATCTTTAGATGAGGCTTCCTTCTGGGATAATAGCCATGCAGACCAATTTGATGCAGAGTGCAGCGTATGGTATGAGCACTGACAGGCTGACCCCCTTTACCTCTGCAGCAGTTGATGTCATCACACGCCTGTGTTAACAGATACAGTCATATGAAAAAGTTTGGACACCCCTATTAATGTTAACCTTTTTTCTTTATAACAAATTGGGTTTTTGCAACAGCTATTTCAGTTTCATATATCTAATAACTGATGGACTGAGTAATATTTCTGGATTGAAATGAGGTTTATTGCACTAACAGAAAATGTGCAATCCGCATTTAAACAAAATTTGACAGGTGCAAAAGTATGGGCACCTCAACATAAAAGTGACATTAATATTTTGTAGATCCTCTCCTTTTGCAAAAATAACAGCCTCTAGTCGCTTCCTCTAGCTTTTAATGAGTTCCTGGATCCTGGATGAAGGTATATTTGACCATTCCTGTTTACAAAACAATTCCAGTTCAGATAAGTTTGATGGTCGCCGGGCATGGACAGCACGCTTCAAATCATCCCACAGATTTTCAATGATATTCAGGTCTGGGGACTGGGATGGCCATTCCAGAACATTGTAATTGTTCCTCTGCATGAATGCCTGAGTAGATTTGGAGCGGTGTTTTGGATCACTGTCTTGCTGAAATATCCATCCCCTGCGTAACTTCAACTTCGTCACTGATTCTTGCACATTATTGTCAAGAATCTGCTGATACTGAGTTGAATCCATGCGACCCTCAACTTTAACAAGATTCCCGGTGCCGGCATTGGCCACACAGCCCCAAAGCATGATGGAACCTCCACCAAATTTTACTGTGGGTAGCAAGTGCTTTTCTTGGAATGCCGTGTTTTTTTGCCCCCATGCATAACGCCTTTTTGTATGACCAAACAACTCAATCTTTGTTTCATCAGTCCACAGGACCTTTGTCCAAAATGTAACTGGCTTGCCAAATGTGCTTTTGCATACCTCAGGCGACTGTTTGTGGCGTGCTTGCAGAAACGGCTTTTTTCGCATCACTCTCCCATACAGCTTCTCCTTGTGCAACGTGCGCTGTATTGTTGACCGATGCACATTGACACCATCTGCAGCAAGATGATGCTGCAGGTCTTTGGAGGTGGTCTGTGGATTGTCCTTGACTGTTCTCACCATTCTTCTTCTCTGCCTTTCTGATATTTTTCTTGGCCTGCCACTTCTGGGCTTAACAAGAACTGTACCTGTATTCTTCCATTTCCTTACTATGTTCCTCACAGTGGAAACTGGCAGTTTAAATCTCGGAGACAACTTTTTGTATCCTTCCCCTGAACAACTATGTTGAATAATCTTTGTTTTCAGATCATTTGAGAGTTGTTTTGAGGAGCCCATGATGCCACTCTTCATAGGAGATTCAAATAGGAGAACAACTTGCAAGTGGCCACCTTAAATACCTTTTCTCATGATTGGATATACCTAACTATGAAGTTCAAAGCTCAATGAGGTTACAAAACCAATTTAGTGCTTTAGTTAGTCAGTACAAAGTAGTTAGGAGTGTTCAAATCAAGAAATTGATAAGGGTGCCCATACTTTTGCACCGGTCAAATTTGGTTTAAATGCGGACTGCACATTTTCTGTTAGTACAATAAACCTCATTTCAATCCAGAAATATTACTCAGTCCATCAGTTATTAGATATATGAAACTGAAATAGCTGTTGCAAAAACCCAATTTGTTATAAAGAAAAAAAGTTAACATTAATAGGGGTGCCCAAACTTTTTCATATGACTGTATAGACAACTGGTAAATGGCCCAAAGACTGGACAAGATCAGCGTTTATTCCAATTCCGAAGAACGGAGATGCTACCGACTGTGGAAATTATTGGAGTATTACGCTCATACCTCATGCCAGCAAAATAATACTGAAGATCCTAATAAGACGGCTGCAAGAAGAACAAGCAGGATTTAGAAAAGACATAGAAACAAGAGATGTAATTGCTAATATTAACCCCTTCAGCCCCCAGGCACTTTCCGTTTTTGTTTTTTGCTCCCCTTCTTCCGAGAGCCATAACTTTTTTATTTTTCTGTCAATCTTGCCATATGAGGGCTTGTTTTTTGCGGGACGAGTTATACTTTTAAATGAAACTATAAGTTTTACCATATAGTGTACTGGAAAACGGCAGAAAAATTGCAAAAAAAGTGTGATCATACAATAGTTTTTGGGATGTTTTATTCACCGTGTTCACTATATGGCAAAACTAATGTATCTATGTGATGCCTCAGGTCAGTGCGAGTTTGTAGACATCAAACATGTATAGGTTTACTTGTATTTAAGGGGTGAAAAAAAATTCACAAGCATGTCCAAAAAAAGTGGCGCGCGTTTTGCGCCATTTTCCAAAACCCGTAACGTTCTCATTTTTTGGGATCTATGGCTCAGTGACTGCTTATTTTTTGCGTCTTGAGCTGATGTTTCTAATGGTACCATTTTTGCACAGATGCTACATTTTGATCGCTTGTTATTGAATTTTGCGCAAAACTTGCGGCGACAAAAAAAACTTAATTTTGGCGTTTGGAATTTTTTTGACGCTACGCCGTTTACTGATCAGATTAATTGATTTTATATTTTGATAGATCGGGCATTTCTGAACGCGGCGATACCAAATATGTCTATATATTTTTTATTTTTTTAACCCTTTACTTTTCAATGGGGCGAAAGGGGGGTGATTTGAACTTTTTGGTTTTTTGTTCTATAGCGATCAGCAATCCGATCGCTCTTATCTATCTGCAGATCTCAGCTACACAGCTGAGAACTGCAGATTTGGTGCTTTACTTTCAATGCCGGCTGTATTCCGGCATTGAGAGGAAGTGAGTCATGATAGCTACAGGCATCATGACATGACCCTGTGCTACCATGGCAACCACCGAAAGTCGCGTGATTGCGCACGTGACTTCCGGTGGGGGCGGCGGTAAGTAAAAATCATGGCCGAGCGCATATACATCTCACTGCCAGACTTTGGCAGTGAGAAGTAAGGGGTTAAATGTTCCGGGTGGAATGCGATTCCACTCAGAACATGCAGGCACACGTCAGCTGTTAAAAACAGCTGATATGTGCGCCGATAGCTGCAACCTGCTGGCGGCAGGGGGCGGGGCTTAACCTCACACGCTCCATGACGGATAGATCCGTCCAAGGTCATGAAGGGGTTAAATGGATAATGGAAAAGGCCAAAGAATATAACAAGGAGCTCTTCTTTTGCTTCATCAATTACAGCAAAGCCTTGGACTATGTGGATCACAGAAACTTTGGAATACCATGAAAGATATACCGTATTTTTCGCTTTATAAGACGCACCTGATTATAAGACGCACCCCCCAATTTGGTGAAGGAAAACAGAATTTTTTTTTTAATGTTAAATGGGGTCCATCTTATAATGCCAGTGTCCGTCTAACAAATCATATAGGGTATATGTCCCTCATAGCCCCCCATACTAAAATTAGCCCCCTTAATCTGGATATGGCCCCCTTATATTGAATATACCCCCTTGTGCTGGCACACGTTCCCCTGTGCTGCCTATGGGCCCCTATGGATTGCACACGTTCCCCTGTGCTACCTGTGGCCCCCTATGGATTGCACACATTCCCCTGTGCTGCCTATGGCCCCCTATGGATTGCACACATTCCCCTTTGCTGCCTATGGCCCCCTATGGATTGCACACGTTCCCCTGTGCTGCCTATGGCCCCCTATGGATTGCACACATTCCCCTTTGCTGCCTATGACCCCCTATGGATTGCATACGTTCCCCTGTGCTGCCTATAGCCCCCTATGGATTGCACACATTCCCCTGTGCTGCCTATGGCCCCTTATGGATTGCACATATTCCCCTTCGCTGACTATGGCCCCCTATGGATTGCACACGTTGCCCTGTGCCGCCTATGGCCCCCTATTAATTGCACACAGTCCCCTTTGCTGCCTATGACCCCCTATGGATTGCATACGTTCCACTGTGCTGCCTATAGCCCCCTATGGTTTGCACACATTCCCCTGTGCTGCCTATGGCCCCCTATGGATTGCACACATTCCCCTGTGCTGCCTATGGCCCCCTATGGATTGCACACATTCCCCTGTGCTGCCTATGGCCCCCTATGGATTGCACACATTCCCCTGTGCTGCCTATGGCCCCCTATGGATTACACACATTCCCCTGTGCTGCCTATGGCCCCCTATGGATTGCATACGTTACCCTGTGCTGCCTATAGCCCCCTATGGATTGCACACGTTCCCCTGTGTTAGATATCACCCCCATGCTGCTGCCCATAGTAAAATAAAACACTCTTTCCTTACCTCCTCCAGCGCTGATCTCCCTCCTGTCTTCCTCCGTGCTTCTGTTCCTCCACTTCCTGGTTCTCGGTGTGGTCATGTGATCGGCACAGCAAAGTGACTTCTTCTCTGCGTGCCTGATCACAGTGGAAGCAGGGACACCGGGGAGAAACGCTGGAGGGGGTAAGTAAAGCTTTTTTATTTTAGGATGAGCAGCAGCATGGGGACCATATCTAACACAGGGGGGGGCATGTGCCATCACAGGGGGGCACAGGCTCATATAATATGCACCGCTCCCCCAGCCCGTCACTGCGGTGCAGTTTCAGCACCATGGTGATGGACAGCGGCTGTGCATATTAAATGAGCGGGAGCAGGAGATCTAAGGCTGCCGCCCGCAGCGTTCACCTGCCCCCAGCAGCACTCCCCCCGCCTCCCCTGAACCCTGCAGTGTGTATATGTATATATATATATATACACATACACACACCCCCCGTATATTCGGCTTATAAGACGCACCCCCTACTTTCCCCCAAAATTTGGGGGAACAAAAGTGAGTCTTATAAAGCGAAAAATACGGTAAGTGTGCCGAACCATCTGATCAGACTAATCAGGAACAATTACATTGACCAGGAAGCAACAGTCCGAACAGAACCTGGTGACATAACATGTTTTAAGGTACAGGAAGGTGTCAGGCAAGGCTGTATCTGGTCACCATTTCTCCTCAATCTAAATGCAGAAGCTATTTTCAGGAAGGATGAAACTACCAAAAAATAAGGAATCAAAATTGCTGGATGTATCAACGATCTTAAATATGCAGACAACACTACATTGATAGCAACAAGCGTAAGTGGAATAAAGTACTTCATACAGTGTCAAGATGGAAAGCTCAAACATGGGACTCCTACGCAATACAAAGAAAACAAAACATATAGACTCTGTCAAGTACGATCAGGACACATTTAAGATGGATGGCGACAACCTGGAAGTTGTAAAGGACTTCAACTACTCAGTCAATGAGCATTCAAGATGCAGCAATGACACCAGAAGTCAATAGGAGAATAACTATAGGTAAGTCAACAATGAAATCACTGCAGAAAGTCTTTAAATCGAGGAACCTTTCCATGATGACGAAGATATAGCTCCTACATAGTCTGGTCTTTTTTTGTTTTATCATATGGATGCAAAACTTGGACTATAAAAGAATAAGACAGAAGAGAAGGAGAAGGAAGTTATCAATACCATGGATGGCAAGAACAAACAAATCAATCAATTTTAGAACAAACCAAGCCAGTCATATCACTCGAAGCAAGGATCACCAAGCTACAAGTTGGACACATCATACAAGGAGAGCAATCACTGGAGAAGGACGTCATGTTCGGAAAATTGGAAGGAAGAAGGCAAAGAGTACGACCAGCAACTTGATGGCTTCATAATGTCAAGAAAAAGGCAGAGAACACCCTAGTGGACCCATCTATGCTTTGCCAAGATCGATCTTCCTACAAACTGTTCATCCAAGTTACCAAGGTTCGAGATTGAGCTGAAAGTCGTTAAATAATGAGGAGTGCTGGGTAATGTTCCTCAAACAATTATTTAACTGCAGTGTGACAGGGCACAAAGAGGTACTTGCTGTTAATGAATACCAATAACCAAAAATGGTGAGTTTCGTCTGCACAAGGATTAGTACATATAGCTCACATCCACATGAAATGTCATGACCAAATGTTTATCATTAGAACATTGCAGAGAGACCCTCACTGCGCCCACCAGCATGTCTTCCGTCCAAAAAGCTTTCTGGTGCCATTCTTCAAGTGACTCGCCTCTTCAATGGGGAAGAGGATTAGAACTCTAGTGCTACATATTGGAAGTAATCTTAAAAGTCATACCCTTTGAAAAAAAAACCAAACTGGTATTGCCAAATGACTTAGGATAGGAAGCCAAACCAGAAACCTAATTTGCACACGTTTCAGGTATTTGCATCTCATCAGTGTAATGCAGGAAATCTATTTGACTGTGGTCTCTGAAAGAGGGTCCAAGGAACAAAACTTCCCCTTGTGGAGAATGCTAAGGTGGTATAGGTAAACGTGTAGGCCATATGATGCTTTCCCAAGGAATTTAATTATGTGAATAACCCTCATTTGCACTGATTATGTGCAAAACACATCCAAATGGGTGACACCACATTTTCAATACTCTGTCTGAAGAGGTAATTTTCATACTTCAATTCCCAGGGGAGCACTGCATGACTTATAGGTGTCAACATAGCACTCTCCACAAAGAGAAACTTCACCCTTTAGACTTAGCGATGTCGTAACGTGTAAAGTACCCCTAACGATGTCGAGCGCGATAGTACCCGCCCCGGTCGCA
Source organism: Anomaloglossus baeobatrachus (assembly GCF_048569485.1). Classification (NCBI taxonomy): domain Eukaryota; kingdom Metazoa; phylum Chordata; class Amphibia; order Anura; family Aromobatidae; genus Anomaloglossus; species Anomaloglossus baeobatrachus. The sequence continues at coordinate 411,346,744 of NC_134357.1, read as the reverse complement.
TATGCGATATCTGGTGATCGCTGCTGTAGCGAACATTATCGCTACGGCACCTTCACACGCACATACCTTTTCAGCGACGTCGCTGTGACCGCCGGACAATCCCTCCTTCATGGGGGAGGTGCATTCGGCGTCACCGCAGCGTTACTAAGCGGCCAGCCAATAGAAGCGGAGGGGCGGAGATGAGCGGGACGTAAACATCCCACCCACCTTCTTCCTTCCTCATTGCCGGTAGACGCAGGTAAGGAGATGTTGGTCGTTCCTGCGGCTTCACACACAGCGATGTTTGGAGCTGCAGGAACGACAAACAACATCGTACCTGCAGCAGCAGCGACATTATGAAAATGAACGCCGTGACACACATCAGTGATTTTTGACTGTTTTGCACTCGTTCATCGTCGCTCCTAGGATTTACACATTGCGATGTCGCTATCGGCGCCGGATGTGCGTCACAACAACCGTGACCCCAACAATATATCAGTAGCGATGTCGAATGTGTAAAGTACCCCTTAAAGTGAAGCACACTCAACTTTATTTGAATAAGTCTAAAGTGGTAAAGGTGATTTGTCAGGTTAGGCCATCTTCTTCCATTGCACCATCATCCAGTTCTGATGCTCATGAGCTCATTGTAGAAACTTTGTAGTCGACATGGCGCTGGGTCGCCCTCTTCAACAATTAGCGCTACAATCGCTCTTCTGTGGAAATGAACCAGAATTATTGAGTGTTAGTCAAACAAGACTTTTCACCTTTGGCTCATTTGCCCTCTTTAAGAGGCTCAGTTATCACAATCTGGCAAAAATCACTTAGATCCTTGCCCCATTTTCCCTGGTTCCAGTACATCAACTTTTTAAATTGAGCGCTCACTGGCTGCTGAAGTTGTCACCAGAACTAGATGCTATTGTCACATGACAACGAGTGGTATTCAGGTCACTTCAGTGGTTTTAAAAAGTTGGCTATTGTTTTGACAGGTAGGTTTATGATGGCAACATTGAAATGAACAATTTAGTAACCTCTAGGTAGCTTATTGTAACAATCCAATACTTAAGATCACATCTGGAGACCTTGTTAACATCCAGCAGGACAATGAAAGGTTACAGATTTTAGTAGGCACTGCATAATGATTACGGTCTATTGTGTGGTACTGTAAGGCTATGTTCACACTTCCGTCTTTTTGCATCAGTAACAATCCATCGCCTTGTGGAATTTCAGTACCCTGCAAAATATTTTGCAGAAATCAGTTTTTATTCCCCATAGACTATTAGTGACGGATTGTGACTAATGGCCCAGCGTTGCATCCCCGCGTGACGGATCAGTCGTTTACTGACTGACCGTCAGGCAGTAGCAATGCACACTAACGTTTTTTGTGTGCAGATCGTTTTTTTTTTTTACTGTGCGCAAGCGCACAGTTAAAAACAATGATGCATTGTAAATTCAGTTCCAGAGGCAGGAACGATCAGCTGATCGCCCGGCAGCCGGCTTTTGAGAGCGATCAGCTGGTCGGCCGGCTTTTGAGAGCGATCAGCTGGTCGTTCTCTCTCGTTTTTATACTGAAATAATTTCACCAAAAGAAACCGCTTTCTCATGACAATCAATTCCATTTTCTTGTCACCCGTTGTACAACGCATCAGTCACAAGAGTCAAGCAACGCAGGTGTCTGATGCAAAAAAAACAAAACAAAAAAAAACCCACCACGGAAATGTGAACATAGCCTAAGATTAAAAATTCAGACTAGGGATACACGGAACTTTGGCCACAAAACCTGTCGCACACCCAAAGTGCGCCAGATTCCACAGCTACATCACAGGGCAATACACGTGAATGCGGCCTTATTGAGAGTCTGAGGGTTCTACATCAGATTTTTTTTTTCCATCTTGTGGGCTGCAGCACCATTTGACGCCATTGTGACCCCATTCACTAGTACCGAGATATGAAGTAGCAGCAAAAACTAGTGAACTTTGGTCACTTGAAAAGAAGGGAATTTTGTTTACTTACCGTAAATTCCTTTTCTTCTAGCTCCAATTGGGAGACCCAGACAATTGGGGTGTATAGCTATGCCTCCGGAGGCCACACAAAGTATTACACTAAAAGTGTAAAGCCCCTCCCCTTCTGCCTATACACCCCCCGTGCTCCCACGGGCTCCTCAGTTTTGGTGCTAAAGCAAGAAGGAGGAAAAAATTATAAACTGGTTTAAAGTAAATTCAATCCGAAGGAATATCGGAGAACTGAAACCATTCAACATGAACAACATGTGTACACAAAAAAACAGGGGCGGGTGCTGGGTCTCCCAATTGGAGCTAGAAGAAAAGGAATTTACGGTAAGTAAACAAAATTCCCTTCTTCTTTGTCGCTCCATTGGGAGACCCAGACAATTGGGACGTCCAAAAGCAGTCCCTGGGTGGGTAAATAATACCTCATAATAGAGCCGTAACGGCTCCGTCCTACAGGTGGGCAACCGCCGCCTGAAGGACTCGCCTACCTAGGCTGGCATCTGCCGCAGCATAGGTATGCACCTGATAGTGTTTCGTGAAAGTGTGCAGGCTCGACCAGGTAGCTGCCTGACACACCTGCTGAGCCGTAGCCTGGTGCCGCAAGGCCCAGGACGCTCCCACGGCCCTGGTAGAATGGGCCTTCAGCCCTGAGGGAACCGGAAGCCCCGAGGAACGATAAGCTTCGAGAATTGGTTCCTTGATCCACCGAGCCAGGGTTGATTTGGAAGCTTGTGTCCCTTTACGCTGGCCAGCGACAAGGACAAAGAGTGCATCCGAGCGGCGCAGGGGCGCCGTACGAGAAATGTAGACTCTGAGTGCTCTCACCAGATCTAACAAGTGCAAATCCTTTTCACATTGGTGAACTGGATGAGGACAAAAAGAGGGTAAGGAGATATCCTGATTGAGATGAAAAGGGGATACCACCTTAGGGAGAAATTCCGGAACCGGACGCAGAACCACCTTGTCCTGGTGAAACACCAGGAAAGGAGCTTTGCATGACAACGCTGCTAGCTCAGACACTCTCCGAAGTGAAGTGACTGCTACTACTAGGAAAACCACTTTCTGCGAAAGGCGTGCGAGAGAAATATCCCTCATTGGCTCGAACGGTGGTTTCTGAAGAACCATCAGCACCCTGTTCAGATCCCAGGGTTCTAACGGACGCTTGTAAGGAGGGACGATGTGACAAACCCCCTGCAGGAACGTGCGTACCTGTGGAAGTCTGGCCAGGCGCTTCTGAAAAAACACAGAGCGCGCAGAGACTTGTCCCTTAAGGGAGCCGAGCGACAAACCCTTTTCCAATCCGGATTGAAGAAAGGACAGAAAAGTGGGCAAGGCAAATGGCCAGGGAGAAAAACCCTGAGCAGAGCACCACGACAGGAATATTTTCCACGTCCTGTGGTAGATCTTGGCGGACGTTGGTTTCCTAGCCTGTCTCATAGTGGCAATGACCTCTTGAGATAATCCTGAAGACGCTAAGATCCAGGACTCAATGGCCACACAGTCAGGTTGAGGGCCGCAGAATTCAGATGGAAAAACGGCCCTTGAGACAGCAAGTCTGGTCGGTCTGGTAGTGCCCACGGTTGGCCGACCGTGAGATGCCACAGATCCGGGTACCACGACCTCCTCGGCCAGTCTGGAGCGACGAGGATGGCGCGGCGGCAGTCGGCCCTGATCTTGCGTAACACTCTGGGCAACAGTGCCAGAGGAGGAAACACATAAGGGAGTTGAAACTGCGACCAATCCTGAACTAAGGCGTCTGCCGCCAGAGCTCTGTGATCGTGAGATCGTGCCATGAATGCCGTGACCTTGTTGTTGTGCCGGGACGCCATTAGGTCGACGTCCGGCATCCCCCAGCGGCAACAGATCTCCTGAAACACGTCCGGGTGAAGGGACCATTCCCCTGCGTCCATGCCCTGGTGACTGAGAAAGTCTGCTTCCCAGTTTTCCACGCCCGGGATGTGAACTGCGGAGATGGTGGAGGCCGTGGCTTCCACCCACATCAAAATCCGCCGGACTTCCTGGAAGGCTTGCCGACTGCGTGTTCCGCCTTGGTGGTTGATGTAAGCCACCGCTGTGGAGTTGTCCGACTGAATTCGGATCTGCTTGCCTTCCAGCCACTGCTGGAACGCTTTTAGGGCAAGATACACTGCCCTGATCTCCAGAACATTGATCTGAAGTGAGGACTCTTGCTGAGTCCACGTACCCTGAGCCCTGTGGTGGAGAAAGACTGCTCCCCACCCTGACAGACTCGCGTCCGTCGTGACCACCGCCCAGGATGGGGGTAGGAAGGATTTCCCCTTCGATAATGAAGTGGGGAGAAGCCACCACCGAAGGGAAGCTTTGGTTGCCTGAGAGAGGGAGACGTTCCTGTCTAGGGACGTCGGCTTCCTGTCCCATTTGCGTAGGATGTCCCATTGAAGAGGCCGCAGGTGAAACTGCGCGAAAGGGACTGCCTCCATTGCTGCCACCATCTTCCCCAGGAAGTGCATGAGGCGCCTCAAGGGGTGTGACTGACCTTGAAGGAGAGATTGCAACCCTGTCTGTAGTGACCGCTGTTTGTTCAGCGGAAGCTTCACTATCGCTGAGAGAGTATGAAACTCCATGCCAAGATATGTCAGCGATTGGACCGGTGTCAGATTTGACTTTGGAAAATTGATGATCCACCCGAAACTCTGGAGAGTCTCCAGAGTAACGTTGAGGCTGTGTTGGCATGCCTCTTGAGAGGGTGCCTTGACCAGCAGATCGTCTAAGTAAGGTATCACCGAGTGACCCTGAGAGTGGAGGACCGCAACTACTGTAGCCATGACCTTGGTGAAAACCCGTGGGGCTGTCGCCAGGCCGAACGGCAGTGCCGCGAACTGAAGGTGTTCGTCTCCTATGGCGAAGCGCAGATGCTCTGGAGCAATCGGTACGTGGAGATAAGCATCTTTGATATCGATCGATGCAAGGAAATCTCCTTGGGACATTGAGGCGATGACGGAGCGGAGGGATTCCATCCGGAACCGCCTGGTCTTTACGTGTTTGTTGAGCAGTTTTAGGTCCAGGACAGGACGGAAAGACCCGTCCTTCTTTGGAACCACAAACAGGTTGGAGTAAAAACCGTGACCCTGTTGCTGAAGAGGAACCGGGACCACCACTCCTTCTGCCTTCAGAGTGCCCACCGCCTGCAGAAGAGCATCGGCTCGCTCGGGAGGCGGAGATGTTCTGAAGAATCGAGTCGGAGGACGAGAGCTGAACTCTATCCTGTAACCGTGAGACAAAATGTCTCTCACCCAACGGTCTTTTACCTGTGGCAGCCAGGTGTCGCAAAAGCGGGAGAGCCTGCCACCGACCGAGGATGCGGTGTGAGGAGGCCGTAAGCGATGAGGAAGCCGCCTTGGTAGCGGCACCTCCGGAGTTCCGGAATCGGAGTTCCTCTGATCCTTCTGAGGCCTTTTGGACGAGGAGAATTGGGACCTGCCCGCACCCCGAAAGGACCGAAACCTCGACTGTCCCCTCCTCTGTTGGGGTGTGTTTGGTTTGGCCTGGGGTAAGGATGTTTCCTTTCCCTTGGATTGTTTGATGATTTCATCCAATCTCTCACCAAACAAACGGTCGCCAGAAAATGGCAAACTGGTTAAGCACTTTTTGGAAGCAGAATCTGCCTTCCATTCCCGTAGCCACAAGGCCCTGCGTATTGCCACCGAATTGTCGGCTGCAACCGCCGTACGGGTCGCAGAGTCCAGGACAGCATTAATAGCGTAGGACGCAAATGCCGACGTTTGAGAGGTTATGGACGCCACCTGCGGCGCAGACGTACGTGTGAGTGCGTCAATTTGCGCTTGACCCGCTGAGATAGCTTGGAGTGCCCATACGGCTGCGAATGCTGGAGCAAAAGACGCGCCGATAGCTTCATAGATGGATTTCAACCAGAGCTCCATCTGTCTGTCAGTGGCATCCTTGAGTGAAGCCCCATCTTCAACTGCAACTATGGATCTAGCCGCCAGTCTGGAGATTGGAGGATCCACCTTGGGACACTGAGTCCAGCCCTTGACCACGTCAGGGGGGAAGGGATAACGTGTATCCTTAAGGCGCTTGGAAAAACGCTTATCTGGACAAGCTCGGTGTTTCTGGACTGCCTCTCTGAAGTCAGAGTGGTCCAGAAACATACTCGTTGTACGCTTGGGAAACCTGAAACGGAATATCTCCTGCTGAGAAGCTTACTCCTCTACTGGAGGAGCTGAGGGAGAAATATCCAACATTTGATTGATGGACGCGATAAGATCATTCACTATGGCGTCCCCATCAGGAGTATCAAGGTTGAGAGCGGCCTCAGGATCAGAATCCTGATCAGCTACCTCCGCTTCATCATACAGAGAGTCCTCCCGCTGAGACCCTGAACAATGTGATGATGTCGAGGGAATTTCCCAGCGAGCTCGCTTAGGCGGTCTGGGGCTGCGGTCCGTGTCAGAGACCTCACCCTGGGATCTATGAGACACCCCGGGAGGACATTGTTGTTCCAACTGAGGGGGACAAGGGAGCAATGATTCCACAGTGCCCATGGTCTGAGATACCGGTCTGGACTGCAAGGCTTCTAATATCTTAGCCATAGTCTCAGAAAGTCTTTCAGTAAAAACTGCAAACTCCGTCCCTGTCACCTGGACAGTGTTAGCAGGTGGTTCCCCCTGGGCCACCCTTAGCAAAGGCTCCGGCTGAGTAAGTGCCACAGGGGCCGAGCATTGCACACAATGAGGGTCAGTGGAACCTGCCGGCAGTATAGCCGTACATGCGGCGCAGGCAGCATAGTAAGCGTGTGCTTTGGCACCCTTGCTTCTTGTGGACGACATGCTGTTGTCTCCTCTGAGCAATCCAGGAGGGTATATAGCCAAAAATCAACCGTGCACCATACAGTGTAAAGTATACATACAGTGTAAAGTATAGCCTTTAATCATATAATCTATAAGTACACTTCTGCACTAGTGGGGCCAGCACCTCAGGTGCTGCTTACCGCCCGCTCAAAGCGGTTGTGTGGTCACCAGAATCCCTGCCTGGGTCTCCCCGAGCTTGTCTCCCCTCTCCAGCGTCAGAAGAGCTGACAGGAATGGCTGCCGGCGTCCTGAGGAGAGGAGGGGGCCGTGGGCGTGCCCTAGAAAGTGCGGGAATCTGGTGCCCCACTGTGCACAGTGAGGGGGGTGGAGTATGCAAAGCATGTTCCAGCCCCAGTGCTGACGTCCTGTACAGCGTCCCGCCCTTCCCCTGACTGGCAGGCCTGGGGGCGGGAAAAGAGTGAGACTAGGCCGCAAAAAGCCGGGGACTAAAGTTATAAGCGCGGCCGGCGTATAAGCGCAGTCGGCGCGGTAGTCCCCAGCGTACTAACATTCCCAGTCGCGCTGCAGTGTGAAATGGCAGCGCGCGGTCAGCGCGGTAGTCCCCAGTAAACTAACACACCCAGCCACGCTGCAGTGTGTGATGGCACAAGCGCGGTCAGCGCTGCGGTCCCCGGCGCACTAACACCCAGCAACGCTGGAGTGTTTCTGTGCGCGGTCCCCACGGGGACACAGAGTACCTCAAAGTAGCAGGGCCTTGTCCCTGACGATACTCGGCTCCTTATCCAGCAGAGTCCCCAGGAGCTGTGGATGGAGCACGGTCTCAGTGCCTGGAGACCGATTAGGATCCCACTTCACCCAGAGCCCTAAAGGGGATGGGGAAGGAAAACAGCATGTGGGCTCCAGCCTCCGTACCCGCAATGGATACCTCAACCTTAACAACACCGCCGACAAGAGTGGGGTGAGAAGGGAGCATGCTGGGGGCCCTGTTATGGGCCCTCTTTTCTTCCATCCGACATAGTCAGCAGCTGCTGCTGACTAAGCTGTGGAGCTATGCGTGGATGTCTGCCTCCTTCGCACAAAGCATGAAAACTGAGGAGCCCGTGGGAGCACGGGGGGTGTATATAGGCAGAAGGGGAGGGGCTTTACACTTTTAGTGTAATACTTTGTGTGGCCTCCGGAGGCATAGCTATACACCCCAATTGTCTGGGTCTCCCAATGGAGCGACAAAGAAAGTGTAACAGTCAAAGTTGTCATGTAGCACTGCCCTAAAGAAATCCTGTCTGTTTTAATAATTTTCTTTGGTTTATAGCAATGACTGGTCCACATTGATAAGTGGAATATTAACACCAGGTAGTCAATATATTCATAAACTTTCAGGAGAAATAAGAGACAGTAAAACATTCTCAAGCATTGTAAAATCATGGGATACACAATCACCTACTATAAACAGATGTCAAACTCTCTTGAGAATTCAAACCCCTGGTTTCGATAAGCCCAAAAAAAAAATAAAAAAAAAAAATATATAAATAGAAAAATAAACACTTAAACACAATGACCGTATATTTTTTTTTTATTAATGAAAAGTCTGATTTTTTTGGGGAAATTTGGAAACCAAGGGCAAATGCCCTCTTTTTATAATTACATGAAATTATTGGTCAGGTAACATCTTGGACTTGTGGTGTAACAGGAGGCACAGATGGTGTATACCCTTGTGTGAGTCAACTGCATTTTAGAGTAAAGGGAACTAAGACTGCATGTGTTACAGATTACCAATTTCTGCACCTTCCCCCGTATATTACTACACTTGGATCCTTCCCGCATATAAGACGGTGACTCTAGCACAGTCCTTTGCTTCCTGAACTGGAGATTCACACCTTACTGGGGACACAGACAATAATTGGGATGGAGGAGATGATCCCTCGGACTATTGCGGCAGTTGTAGTAGTGTGGACTGTCCTGAGGGCAAGTATGTGACATTACGGGATCGGGATAATTGGTATGCGATGTCTTCAGCAGCTTCTAGTTTACGCAGCTCAATCAAGCCGTCCCCGACTTCTGATAATGACGTTGCAATCAGCTCGGCTGCCTTAGAGTCTCCCTCAGCAGAAATAATGGCTGCCTTTTTCTGTTGCTCTGCCTAAAAATAAGGGAAGAAAAAAAAAAAAAAAAAAAGAATAAATCATGCACTACATTAGTTGCTGTAGGTTTACATTGTCAGAAAGATGAGGTTTCCTAGGTCATCCATATAAATGGCCTTAGTATAGTCTCAGCACCAAACGTCTTTAAATTGTCACATATGGGGGACATGAAATAATACATATAAAATGAGGGGGGTTGGGGAGGAAAAAAAAACAAACAAAAAACAACATGATCTCCTTGCAGCGCCATCCACCTAATGATACACCTCACATTATCACTAACCAGGACCTTTCTCCAATTAAAAACTGTTGTGTGATGGTAATTGTGTTTGCTTATAAAATTGAGAAAAATCCTTTTAAAATAGAGTATACGTATATATATCCCCTGAAAGTCTTTACCTTCTCCACGATGAATCGGGCTCTCTCTGCTTCTTGCTGGGCCACTTGTTTGGCTTCCACGGCTTCGGTGAACTCTTTACCAAAGGTCAAGTGAGTCTATGGAGAGAAGAATATTCTACAAGGTACTTGCATACAGCCACGACACTCCCAAGAAAGAGCAGTAAAACTCCCAAGCAGGAGCTTCGGCAAAATACAGGTTCCTTTCACAATATCTAAAATTATCAGAAATGGATATCGCTGTTGCAATGTGCCAAGTATTGTGACATCTGCTCCACTTGTGAAAGACTGGGATTTTGCTGACAGAGATTAGAAGGCTGTTGCAGAGAACCTATAACTTGTAGCACGATATCACAGCACCACAGAGGGGAGAATTTAGTTAAATGGACAGTGATGTACCTTCAGCTTGTCAGGTGAGCACACACACATAAATGTGACTCCTCTCAGGATAGGCAGAGTGAGGGTGCAAAGCTGACAGTGCTACAAGAGGAAAAGAGCTGAAAGAAGGGTTTGTAATGTGACACAGCTATACCCAGCTGTGCTGCACCTCCCCACAGGAACCCTATTTGAGAGGCGAGTCATCTGTGCTCTAATCTCAACACTTAATCATGCAGAAGGTAAAGCTGGTGTCACACATAACGACGACGACAACGACGTCGCTGCTACGTCACCATTTTCTGTGACGTTGCAGCGACGTCCCGTCGCTGTCGCTGTGTGTGACATCCAGCAACGACCTGGCCCCTGCTGTGAGGTCGCCGGTCGTTGCTGAATGTCCAGCTTCATTTTTTGGTCGTCACTCTCCCGCTGTGACACACACATCGCTGTGTGTGACAGCGAGAGAGCGACGAAATGAAGCGATCAGGAGCCGGCACTGGCAGCTGCGGTAAGCTGTAACCAGCGTAAACATCGGGTAACCAAGGGAAGACCTTTCCCTGGTTACCCGATGTTTACGCTGGTTACCAGCCTCCGCTCTTGCTGCCAGTGCCGGCTCCTGCACTGTGACATGTGGCTTCAGTATGCATCGGGTAATTAACCCGATGTATACTGTAGCAAGGAGAGCAAGGAGCCAGCGCTAAGCAGTGCGCGCGGCTCCCTGCTCTCTGAACTGTGACATGTAGCTGCAGCACACATCGGGTTAATTAACCCGATGTGTGCTGCAGGAGAGCAAGGAGCCAGCGCTAAGCGCGGCTCCCTGCTCTCTGAACATGTAGCACAGCGACCTTATGATCGCTGCTTCTGCTGTGTTTGACAGCTAAGCAGCGATCATAACAGCGACTTACAAGGTCGCTGTTACGTCACCGAAAATGGTGACGTAACAGCGACGTCGTTGTCGCTGTCGTTTAGTGTGACACCAGCTTTAGACTTTTAGATCGGAGCTGTATCATTAGATCTCACACAATGAAAAACCTACGCTATGGTGGAGAGGTTTGTTTTCTTTTTTCCCTGGTGCTTACTATTAAGGCCCCTTTACACACTGCAACATCGCAAACGACATCGCTGTAACGTCACCGGTTTTGTGACGTAATAGCGACCTCCCCAGCGACATTGCAGTGTGTGAAACACATCAGCGACCTGGCCCCTGCTGTGAAGTTGTGATCGCTACAAATTGTTCAGGACCATTCTTTGGTCCTTTGTTTCCCGCTGTGCAGCATGATCGCTAGAAAGTCTCAGTGTGTAGAGGCCTTTACAGCGACTTAGTTATTGACTTCCCTTTCAAAAAGATGTTTACAACGTCCCCAATGACTAGCTAGGTCGTTCTGCAGGTCCGGATCGCTGTTGCGTCGTTTTCCAGGTATGCCTGTTTGACAGCTCACCAGAGACTTTGTAGCGATCCCGGCCAGGTTGGGATCGCTAGAAAGTCTCTGTGTAAAGGGGCCTTACGGCAACTTATACAGGGAGAAGTACATGTCCCAAGTGAAAAATATCTGATAACACCCACTAGGGCAGGGGTCTCAAACTCGGCTGGGTGTATGGGCCGCACAGAGGAAAAAAAAAATAAAAAATAATAATTTAGGGGGCCGCATTCTTTGCAGGACAAAGTGAAATTTTTATTGGTATATATATATATATATATATATATATATATATATATATATATATATATATATATATATATATATATATCCTATTTTATAATTTATTTTTTTTTTACACACCTTGGGATGACTGATATTCAACATTTTCACTTGTTCATTATAGCAAATGTGCACATTGTTTAAATATAAACCTTTTTTTTTTTAGATTTTATCCCTTTCTTGTAACTAATAGTCTTACAATTAGCACTATATAGAAATTTTGACCAACATCTTTTAGTAATGTTCCCCATATTGTTGTAACGTGCCCATCCTTGTCCCCTTGTAGTATTGTGCCCCATCCCACAGTAATGTGCTTATCCTTGTCCCCTTGTAGTTGTGCCCCATCCTAATCCCCATCCCACAGTAATGTGCTCATCCTTGTCCCCATCCTAAAGTAATGTTCCCCATCCTTGTCCCCATTTTGCAGTAATGTGTTCATCCTTGTCCCCATCCTATAGTAATGTTCCCCATCCTTGTCCCCTTGTAGCAATGTCCCCATCCTATAGTACTGTCCCCATTCTATAGTAATGTGCCCATCCTTGTCCCCATCCTGTAGTAATGTCCCCATCCTATAGTCATGTGCCCATCCTAGTCCCCATCCTATAGTAATGTCCCCAGCCTTGTCCCCATCCTATAGTCATGTGCCCATCCTAGTCCCTATCCTAATGTCCCCATACTATAGTAATAATGTCCCCATCCAATAGTATTGTGCCCATCCTTGTAATGTCCCAATCCTATAGTAATGTTCCCAGCCTTATCCCCATCTTATAGTAATGTGCGCACTTTGTCCCCATCCTGTAGTAATGGGTCAGCAGCTCCACTCACCTTCCACAGATGCCGGAGTGAAGCTGAGGGGGCGGTCTCCGGCCCCAAATCCACAGTGATTGGAGAGATCGGTCACAAGGCCGGTCTCTCCAATCAGAGCTGGGGGCGGGTGAAACACAGGTCACCCAGCTCCAGCCAATGATCAGGGCTACAGCTGCCCTGATCTTGGCTGGAATTCAATGTTTCAGCGATTTTCAATGGCTGAAACAGTTGTTGTGATTGGCTGACGAACGCCGCTCAGCCAATCACAGCCTCCGTAGGTCCGGGGAGGAGACACCACCCCTCCTGAGGTCCCCTCCTCCCCGAATCTAAGGTATTTGCAGCCATCGCAGCCAGCGGGGCCGTGATTTCACCATGACGTACTGGGTATGTCATGGGTCCTTAAGTACCAGGGAGCCATAATGTACCCAGTAAGTCATAGGTCGCTAAGGGGTTAACGACACACAAACACCATTCTTCTCACCTGTCCTGCGCCCCCTCCGCTGCCTCATCTCTGCTTCCTGCGGCCCCCAGGCCCGTGCCCCCGGTCACTATCGCGGCAGCTGCAGTGTCACTGTCAGTGATTTGTGTGAGATGATTGTATTGCCGGCGCGAGAGCGGAGCGCCAGCAACACATTCATCTGACAAAGTGCAGACAGTGGCTGCGGCCCCTGCCGCGATAGTGACCAGGGGCACGGGCCTGGGGGCCGCACGAACTACCCTAAGGGGCCGCATGCGGCCCACGTGTTTGAGACCCCTGCACTAGGGCGTAACAAAAAAGGTAACTTAAGTGCCAAATACTTTAAATGCCAATACTGTGTTTTTCCAAAAAGAATACCTCCCCCAAAAATAAGGCCTAGCCGGGATTTTCGAAGCAAGGCTTAAATATAAGACCTGCCCCAAAATAAGCCCTCGTCACAGTTCAATAATGAAGTGTAGATGCAGCTAAAAAAGTTAAAGCATACTGCAGGACACTTGTAGACAACGGGCACCCCGCAATCATTCTCTCCAGACACCGAGCAGGGACCTGCAGTGATCGCACCCCAGCACACATCCAATCTCCCAACACACAAACATCGGATCACACACACACACACACCTCATCCAACGACAGATTTATTTTTGCCGGCAGAATCCTGAGAGGCAGTGCAGTGGAGGGAAAGGACCTGCTGCAATGCTTGCTTACAGGATCTACGAACATGTGACTTCCTCCCATCGTTCCCTGCGGCCGGAAGCATTCTGTAACGCTGGATGTGGTGAGTGAGTTTGATCTGTTGTGTGCGAGTGTCGGCCAGAAGCAGACGAGGATGGCGTGCAGCATACCTGCTGGGAGCACCCACCAGAGAACACAGGAGGACCAGGTAGCCACGCAGACGTTGGGGGTCTGGTAAGTATGAATCTCCTGGGAAGTGGGGAGGAAGGGGGGGGGGGGGGGGAGAAGGGGTCTGCTTTTTTTGGGGAGGTAAACTTACCCCCAACCATGTTTCTCCAAGAATAAGACCTCTACCAAAAATAAGCCCTAGTGCTTTTTATAACTATGCTTTTTTTTTTTAAAAGTATAAGACAGTCTTATTTTTGGAAGAAAAATGTTAGCTCCACCATGAAGAGGTGGAATATAAATAATGTTTTGTTCTGCTTTGCTAGCACTATTGTGTGTCCAGTTCAACATGATACATTTGAGTGGTGGGGATGAGAGGATTCTCCAAGCATCGTAGTTACAGATGTTGTGAAACCAACGATACCGTTGACTCCAGCAGGCTGTGAGCTAGAAGACTACAATTAGGACACACATGACTCAACAGAACTAGACTACAATCAAACTCTGTAGTCTGCTCCTGCAGAAATATCTTCTATCTGTTGCATCCTATTGCGCCAACCTGCAGAATGTGAAATTACTAAGATCAGACAGTTTGCTGGGCTTTACATTAATTCAAGATCCTCTGACTACTTAAGACTATCAATGACATAATACACAGGAACTACATAGAATCCCCTGTACTAACTTACCAGGGACACGTCATCCAAGATGAGACCAAATGTTGCGGCTCTCTCTGTCAGATCTTCACTGACCTGCCTTGAAACCAACTCTCTTTGGGTAATCAGTTCTCCTGCATCAAACCGGGCCTGTAATAGATAAGCAGTGAAAGTTCTGAGCAAGGTCATGCTAAACACCGGTTTATGTGAAAGAACAACTTGGCGACAGTGATCTAAGCATAAAGTCATCAAGATCAGTCCTGTGGTGCTGGATCTGGAGAAGAGAAGAGCGGACGCTCCTCCTGAAATTGCAGATTTTGGCAAAGGGGGTGACCCAAGTCTGCCTTAACCACCTTCATGACCTTGGACATAATTATACGTCCAAGGCCGTGTCTGTCCCTTTAACGAGGGCTAGCGCGGCAAGACTATTTTTTCAGGTGACGTGTAGGCAGAGCCAACCATGCCCGTTTACTAGTTAAATCTCACTGTCAAACTCACAGCAGCATTTAATGATCTCCGGCGTCACAAGGCGCCGAAAAGTTGGAGGTCTGCGGATGACCCCAGTCACGATGCAGTACCTGGGAATGCTTGCTGAGCTTTTTCACTCACAGGAGATCAATTCAAAAAATAAATAAATAAAATAAATAAAGCTGGCAGTGAGCCAAAGATCGTGAAAAATGAGAATGCTACGGGTTCCAGAAAATTTTTGAAAAAAAGAGCAATTCTTTTTTTATGCCACATTTCTGAATTAATATTTTAACTACTTTAAATAAAAGTAAAACTATACATGTTTGGCATCCACGAACGCAAAGTGACCTGGGGAATCAGTGTCAGGTCAGTTTTACAATATAGTGAACATGGTTAAAAAAAAAAAAAAAAAACAAAAAAAAAAAAAAACACAACACAACAATTGTGGAATCATCCTAAAGGAATTTATGTCTGGGAGACTGCATCCCGTACTCAGGACTCCTAAGGCTACTTTCACACATCAGTTTTTTGGAATCAGGCACAATCCGGCGTGTGCCTGATGCAACGGATCCGGCGCAGAATATGCAAAGACTGATGCGCCGGATCCTTTTTTTGATGGATCCGGTATACCTGATTCGTCAAAAACTGGATCCGACGCACCAGTTTTGTCTTTTTTTTGCGCGACCCGTTTAATTTACTTTCTTCAAATGAATTGGAGCATGCTCAGTTTAAAAAAAACGGATCCGGCGGCTGAATCTGTTTTTTGCTGCATTACGCCAGATCCGGCGTCCATAAGCTTCCATTGTAAATCACGCCGTATTGCGCCGGATCAATGGCGCAATGCAGTTTTTTGTCAGAGGAAAAAACGTTACCAGAGACGTTCCATCCGACTGCCGCATTAGCCAATTACGACGGATCCGGCAAAAGCCGGATGCAACGCAATGCCATCCAGCACAATCCGGCGCCAATACAAATCAATGGGGAAAAAAATACGGCGCCGGATCCATTTTTTTCCGGATTGTGCCTGATGGAAAAAAACTGATGTGTGAAAGTAGCCTTATCCGTTTGTCCCCTGATGAACCCCAAAGCACTGGGTTTGGGGGGGGTGGGAAACACGTAGAGACTGGTATTCTGGACCAACATCTTCCAAAGATGGAGTCATTTTGCAATTCAGCACATGTTAATATCGGTATGATTTTTTGTGTAAATCACTCTCTGATTATCACGTTTTAGGGTATTGAGAGTAGGGAATTTAATAGAGATTTCTAGCGAGTCCCCAATGTTGAGAGGGGGCATCTCGAGTCTTAGGGTATGTGCGCACGTTGCTTTTTACCTGCTTTTTTGCTGCTTTTTCTTCTGCGCTTTGAAAAACTCAGCTTTTCAAAGAAGCAACATGTCAATTGTTTTTGCCATTTGGGTTTTGCACTGCAAAGCTGAGTTTTTGACCAAAGTTCTGCCTCAAAAAGGCAGCATTTTGAACAACATAGTGTGAACAAGAAACCCAAATTCCCATAGACTTTGCTTGAATAGAAGAACACATCCATTTTGGCATTAAACAGCGCAGAAGAAAAAGCAGCAAAAAAGCAGGTAAAAAGCAGGTAAAAAGCAACGTGCGCACATACCCTTAGGGCGTCATACCCTCTACTGCGAAGTAGGGAATTTTAGGGTCAGTTTTTTCCCCTCCCTCACCTCCTTCTGATATTTATTGTATATTTTAGCTGGTTCCTCTGCCTCTCAATACTGCCTTTGGGTGTTTACTATTGTTGTTTTGAAAGACTTTTGAAGAGCCCAATAACCAGCCTGCAGCTGTCTGCTTTACCTTTATTGGTTATCAAAAACAAGTGGGGGGTGGGGGTGGTCTTCATGTTTTCTTTTATAATTTATTTGGTTAGTAGCTGTAAAATCTCTATCATCTTAGCACATCTAACACTTAAAGTCAGTAAATCTTTGAATGCATTCAGTTGCGGTGTCACATGGATGTCAATGTGCTGTACGTGTTTTGCATGGACCCATAGACTTCTACTTGCCCTGGTTATCCATGATGACACTAAAAATAAACATATCCCCATGTGAATCACAGACATGTGTGGTTCATTTTAATGAGTATGCTTGTGATTGTGTTGCCAGAATATGTGAAAACGGACACCACACATACTAGAATCACAGATGTGTAAAGGGGGCCTTTTCTCTAAAACACCACAGCATTTCAGAGTCAAACATACATGGCTGAAATCATGGAGCCGATGTTTGATACATACAGCCAATCTTTACTTTCGTTTTCTTTTTTTTGTGCTGACATTGTAAAGAAATACATAAAAAAAAAAAAAAAAACAAGTGTTCCCCTTTCCGTAGAAGTTATTTTTATACATATTGTACTTTTTTTTCCTTGATGGGGGGGGGGGGGGGGGGTCAGAGCTAGCAACAGCAATTCATACTTACAGCAACTTTTTTTTAGGTTTTGCCTCCCATTCCCCGCCTTGCCCAATTTATCTTGTACAACCCATAAGGGCTTAGAAAACCTTTTGGGGAAGGGTGGCATTTGAGAACATGGTTACATTTGTTTCATTGCAGATTTCCCCAGTAACTAGGGCTGCCGATAGCCCCAGTTACAGCAGAAATTTAGTCTGTATTTCCTCGGGTCCAGCAGCTTGTTTTCAGCTTACTTCCAGAGATCATGTAAAACCAGAATGTACTCCCAGTCAAGGAGACACGGTCAGTGCTTTTGTGACGCCCTGGCCAGCCAGGTAGTCACAGATAGGGCCCCGCATTACACCTGTCCCTCATAGGTAACATACATAAAACACATTTAAACCCTAGTCACCCCCCCTCAGAGCTTGATGGACACACCAGGGGGCGGAACCAGGCGGTTGGAAGATGCCCACCGAGGAGTCTCAGACAGCCTGAGGCGGGAAAGTAAACAACAGTCTAGAGTTCAAGTTGGAGAGGTGTGTGGGCTGGAGCTGTGAGCAGCTCCAGAGGAGGCGAGAAACCAATTTGAGCAGGTGCCAGGGTAGGAGCCCTGGTACCTCAGGCTAGGAGGCAGACGAAAGCCCCTGTCTGCAGGAAGACGGCTCGGTGGAACAGAGGTGGACCGGGACAGGGTAGTGGCACGCCGGTACTGACCCGGGGAACCGACTCGGAAACCGGAGCACAAAAGGCTGGTACTCAGACCCTGAAGATAGGTCCAGAAGCTACTGGGGGCTAGCTGATTAACTGATTGCGGCCAGGACTAGAGGTCCTGTCCCACCCAAAGACTTGACTGAAGGTAACAGCCCAATGAGTGGGATAGAAAGCCATCGCCACAGCTCAGAGATCCCACGGGCCAGCGTCTGCGGGCAAAGGGCTCCTCAGGCAACCACAAGCCGGGAGCGGACTCCTGTAGTTGCAAGCGCAGGTAGTCCACCATCACAAACAGATGCGGGAGAAAGACAGACCACCAGCCGGGTGGGGGACCAGACTGCAGCTGGCCGCGGGCACCGACCACCATCACCTTGGTTTACCAGAGACTCGTGTGTTTACTAATAGTGAGTACATCAGTGCCCTCCGGCCGCCCATCTCCCTGAACCGCCAAGCACCCCAACGGGTCCCAGGGCCACCATCCTTGCCCACGAAGGGGTTAACAACTTGCTGCCAAACATCTCCCCCGGGTGCCCCGTAACCGCAGTGGTGGTGTCCACCTTCACCACATCCCGTGGGTGAAGTCACGAACTTAACACGGCTTCTGCCGTATACTTACGTCCCCAAACCACCCCCCCCCCCCTTTTGATTGGAGTGACCGCAGGACCCCCAGGTCCAGAGACCCTCGAGCCACCCACTGAAGGTCCGGATCCGAGCACAGGGCGGTACACTTTCTAACCTGTATACACAGGACTGCGTATTCAGTGATTGAGAAGTGAGACATCAGAATCCATGGTCTTCTCTACAGGGAGACTAGTTGTGAAGACTATCAAATCTTTTTTTATAAACAGATCATTTTCCAATTCCACTTAAGGGATTGTCTCACCAGAACAACCCCTGGCCATGCCCTGTTATGGCACTTAGTCCTGCTAGGCAGGAGGAAACCACAGCGAATACTATGTAATGATACATTTCTCTGCACACTCACCACCACTGACTTCAGGATCTCAGTAGTAATGGACGGTAACACTCTCTCGTCATAGTCCTCTCCAATGCTGGTGTAGATTCGTGGCAGCTGATTGGCGATCGGACGGAAGAGAATACGCAGAGTGATGTTTACGTTCTGCAGATCTGCGATGGAATGATTGTGATTAATAAAATACCCCCTCCATATACATAGGTACACACTCATATAGAAGCACCTTCATGCTACAGACTTGTCAATCACACATAGTGATGAGGTTTTATTCTCACCTTTGCTTCCTGTAATTACAGGGACATTACGGGGACGTGAACGGCAGTCGAATATTACTGGTTTCTGGACCCACGGAATAAGGAAATGTGTACCTTCATCCACCACCAGCTCCTGCACACCTCGGAATCTGTCAAAAATGACGGCGTGGTGACCTGCATCCACTGCAGGACGATAAAACATAGGAATAAGGGAGGTGTGGAGACAAATATACAATACAGTTCACTGACACAATAAAAAGGCATCATGAGAAGATGTAAGCAAAGACATTACTTAAAGGGAACCAGTCAGGTCCCATGACTTTTAACCTACAAGCATCCCTGTGTTGTAATAGTGTGTAAAATTAATGAAAAAAAAAAAAAAAAAAAGTTTTAGAACTTACGTGTTCCCTATGTAAATGAGCAGAGGGAGTAGTCCCCAGGGCGTCTCTTCGCCTCCGTCTAGTTTGCACTCTTTCCGTGGTATCACGCCCCTGTGGGTGTGATACCATGGATTTACATGAGTTACGTCACCGTCCGCTCCTAGAAATCCCGCACATGCGCACTTCTCATTTGCGCAGCCTTCTTAGCCAGGTGTACGCTTGTCTGCTCCACAAGAACACTGCGCTTGATCTGAACCATGCACAGAGCGCATGTAAAGCCAGAAAGCAAATACCTGGTTAAGAAAGCTGTACGAATGAACACGTGGGATCTCCAGGAGCTGACTGATGTAGCTCATGTAAAGCCATGGGATCACCTATCCAAAGAGTGGGGGAGAACTTTCCCATATTCCCATAGACCATTTAACAAGTTTTCAAGCTTTAGCTCTGGAGCCAATATACAGCTACGATTCCCAGTAATCATGACAACAGCAAAAATTTACTTACCATTATATAAGGCAGAGTTTACAACGCCTCCAGCAATGGCCAACCCCAGACCAAGCTTTCCAATCGATTCAAACAACTTGGCTGCCATTTTCTTTAATTCAGGGCCTGCAGTGACATAAAACATCGCTATTACCAAGAGATCAATATACAAGTCAATAATAATATACCAGGAATATAGAGGGGGGGAGGGGAAGCACCGCTAAGAATGAGACTGAGGAAATTAAACTGCCTGCAGGTGGCGCCATTCCCCTGTATTTTATGCCTGGAGCCCTTGGATGCTCAGGAGGCCGTTACACTTCTGATGGTGGAGGAGGAATCACAGAATACAGGCTGCCACAAGGCCTCCTATTACACAGCTATATTATATGAAAAAGACATAATATATTAGCGAAAAAGTGAAATATTTGGGTTCCGTTTATTTCTTTTGAATATTTCTTTTGGGTGTTTGTTATGAATAACAAATTTAATGCAAGTCAATGGGAAACTCGAATAATTTTTTTGGCGGACCCTCCCAGGATGTCTGGTGGGGCTATAAAAATGCTGAAATGAATGGGAATAGCATGGGGAAGACGCCTGGATGCATCTGTGAAACACAAGTCGCTTCTGGGAATAATATTGTCATTATTTCGCCACGTTGACGTGAGGTCTCCCGCCTATTTGTGATAACCAGCACAGGTAGACCGCTGTGGACTGCAGCCCCCAAATGTGTGCTTTATTTTGGCTGGTTATCAAAAATAGAGGCTCCCCCAAGGCATTATTTTAAATTAAAAAAAACAAACAAACAAAATAGGCTCCTGCCCATGTTTGATAACCAGAGCAGATAAACGGACTGCGGACTGGTCAGGCTGGGAAGGTCCATGGTCATTAGGCCCTCCCCAGCCGCCACACAGTTGGAGCCTCCATTAGATGCGCCAATTGTGGCGCTTTACCTGGCTCAGTCCGATTGCCATGGTGTTGTGGCAAGCAGGGCAAAATAAATGGTTAATGTCAGCTGTGATCTGTCCCCCCATTACTAACCCTGTAAGTAAAGGAAGAAAAAAAAAATAATCCTCTCTTACCATTTAACCCCCAAAACCCCCACAGGTCTGACGTATGCCAAACGACGTCCACGATTAGTCCGGCTCTGCTACATCTGGAGGCCATGGTGGAACACGTTACCGCTCACTGCAGCCTCCGGGTCACACAGAATCGTGAGAGCTGCCAGAAGAGACCTCAGGTGAACTCTGTGCCGGAGTGTCTGACTATGTGTCATGGCTGCAGGACAGTCCAGCAGTGAGTTCACAGCCTCCAGATTTCCCAGTAGCTAGGAACTCCAGGAACCTTAAAGGCTCCTTTAGGGTTTCCACGCCTCACTGCTGTATCGCCATCTCTCACAATCCGACAGTCAGGTCACTGGAGTTCACACTCTGGAGGCTCCTCTGCTGCTCTCAAGCAGTCCGTAAGCGGGTTCAACAGAGTTCACTCTGGGCAGCAGGGGAGCCCCTAAATTTGAACTTCGGTGACTAGATTGCTGGACTGTTGTGCCACCATGTCCCACAATCCGGTAGTAGGTTTACCGGTGGTCACACTTGATACTGTGAGAACCCGGCTATGAACTCCAGTGACCCGACCAACATGACCGCTTCTCATAGCCGGCTCCCCCGCTGCCCTCAGTGTGTCCCAAGAGCTGCAGTGGTTGGTTGTGTTTTCTCATCGCTGCACCTTCTGGATGTAGCATAGCCGGGATAGTCATGGGACGTCATGTGTATTACTTCAGACCTAGGACGATGTTTTTGAGATTAGAAAATTGGGTGAAAGAGGGTGTGTGTATTTTTTTTTTATTACCATTTTATTATTTAAAATATGGGATTTTTGGGTGTTTTTTTTACCTATAGGGTTGTTAATGGGTGGGGGTTCTCAGACACCTCTCCATTACCAACCGAGGGCTTGATGGCAGCTGTGATTTTTGACAACTCACAGCTGACATCAACCCCATATATTACCTCGATTACCACCGCACCAGGGCAATCGGGATGAGCCAAATAAAGTACCACAATTGGCGCATCTCATGGACATGCCAATTGTGGCCTTATATTTTTAGGCTGGGGAGGGCCCAATAACCATGGACCTTCACAGCCTGAGAATACCAGTCCACAGCTGTCACCTTTACATGTGCTGATTATCACAAATAGGTGGGAGAACCACACGTCTTTATCACAGTGATGCCAGTAGCAAACATGGCTATAGCATTACTGTGATTGGAAGACAATGCCAGCATGTTTAGTGGCTGAAAATCAGGCACCAAACATGTGGCTACTCGAAACTCACGAGTCGAATACCAAAATACTTGAGTATCAAAAATCCCAAATACCTTAATATTCGTGCGAGTAATGAATAGTGCCGAGTATATTTACTCATCACTAATGATATTATTAGAAAGGAGGCCATTATAGCAGAATGTCTTATCAAAAACAAGACGACCCAGAGTGCATGATGGGATTTTTCAAGCCAGGGTTTATTCTCCAAATGCTAAGTTACCTCTAACCCATAGGGTAGGTGATGCCATACTGATCCCTGGTGGTCCCACCACTACAACCCCAACCATCCCAGTAAGGTGGCCTTGCAGAGGACAAGCTAAATGGAGAAATGGCCGAACATTTGCACCGCTGCTTCATTCTACATGGGACTGTTGGAAAAGGCTAAGTACTGTTCTCTGCTTCTAGCATCAGTCCCATAGACAATGAATGGGGTGTAGGTGTGAATATTCAGCCATTTCTCCATTCAGCTAGAGCCCAGTTCCTGGGATATGTGGGATCCCGGTGGTCGGGTCCTATTATATGGAGAGGATACAAATAGGATGACTCTTGGAAGCTTGTCCTCCAGAAGCCCATACACAGCAGAGCCGTGTGCACCATGGCTGTACGGAGCCGCTCCTCGTGCTGCGATATTCGATGCTGTACCCTCCCCCGCGGATAATACCTCTGCCGCCTGTCATCTAATGGCGCACAAGGCATTTTCCCACTGATTGTTGAATGCTACAGATTAAACTGATGGCAGCAGACTTCCAAGGACCATACAGTCATCTCTGCGTCAGGAAAGCTTAGTGGCCATGTCAAGCATACACTTCCCAGGATGCTGGGAGCAGTAGTTCACCACAACTGAGAACCACTTAATGCAATGGTGAAAAAGCTCTGCATACAGTGCACCCCCTGGACCACCAATCATTATCTCCATTAATTACTAGCTTCTTACTCTTGAGAAGCTCCCTCTGCCCTCACGGTGTCCTCTCCCCTCCCTCCGGGTCAGCAGAGCCTCCTCGGCCTCTCCGCACTCACCTCCTCACAGCTCTGACCTCCACATGCGACACGCAGCCTCCTGCGCATGCGTAACCTCTGTCCTTCACGAGTCAAGAAAGTTATTGGCCGGTCTCCGCCGCGATGCACCACGGTATTTGTAGTCTGATATCATCTTTCGGGCTTGAGCGTGTCAGACGCAAAGACTACAATACCCAGCATTGCTCTCGGTAAGGCAGACGTTTTCCGTGCTGCCCTTGGCACATGGTGACAGGAGGTGGAGTCCTCTCTCTGCTGTAATAAGTGACGTTTTCCTGCAATGTCACCATTACGGGTTTTATTACATATTAGAGTGTAAAACAGTAAATGTGTGAGAATAAATGTGCGCTCCACACAACGCTGCCACTGTGCGCTCTGTGAGGTAAATGTGCCCTTAACCTATGGCTGCCACTGTGAGCCCTGGGAGGTAAATGTGCCCTTCACCTATGGCTGCCACTGTGAGCCCCGGGAGGTAAATGTGCCCTTCACCTATGGCTGCCACTGTGAGCCCTGGGAGGTAAATGTGCCCTCCACCTATGGCTGCCACTGTGAGCCCTGGGAGGTAAATGTGCCCTCCACTCATGGCTGCCACTGTGAGCCCTGGGAGGTAAATGTGCCCTTCACCCATGGCTGCCACTGTGAGCACTGCAAGGTAAATGTGCCCTTGTGGCTGA
Source organism: Anomaloglossus baeobatrachus (assembly GCF_048569485.1). Classification (NCBI taxonomy): domain Eukaryota; kingdom Metazoa; phylum Chordata; class Amphibia; order Anura; family Aromobatidae; genus Anomaloglossus; species Anomaloglossus baeobatrachus. Next base: position 411,322,877 of record NC_134357.1, on the reverse strand, counting down.
CAGTGTGAGCCCTGCAAGGTAAATGTGTCCGTCACCTATGGCTGTCACTGTGAGCCCTGCGAGGTAAATGTGCCCGTCACCTATGGCTGCCACTGTGAGCCCTGGGAGGTAAATGTGCCCTCCACCTATGGCTGCCTCTGTGAGCCCCGGGAGGTAAATGTGCCCTTCACCTATGGCTGCCACTGTGAGCCCCGGGAGGTAAATGTGCCCTTCACCTATGGCTGCCACCGTGAGCCCCGGGAGGTAAATGTGCCCTCCACCTATGGCTGCCACTGTGAGCCCTGGGAGGTAAATGTGCCCTCCACTCATGGCTGCCACTGTGAGCCCTGGGAGGTAAATGTGCCCTTCACCCATGGCTGCCACTGTGAGCCCTGCAAGGTAAATGTGCCCTTGTGGCTGACAGTGTGAGCCCTGCAAGGTAACTGTGTCCGTCACCTATGGCTGTCACTGTGAGCCCTGCGAGGTAAATGTGCCCGTCACCTATGGCTGCCACTGTGAGCCCTGGGAGGTAAATGTGCCCTCCACCTATGGCTGCCTCTGTGAGCCCTGGGAGGTAAATGTGCCCTCCACCTATGGCTGCCTCTGTGAGCCCTGCGAGGTAAATGTGCCCTTAACCTATGGCTGCCACTGTGAGCCCTGGGAGGTAAATGTGCCCTTCACCTATGGCTGCCACTGTGAGCCCCGGGAGGTAAATGTGCCCTTCACCTATGGCTGCCACTGTGAGCCCTGGGAGTTAAATGTGCCCTCCACTCATGGCTGCCACTGTGAGCCCTGGCAGGTAAATGTGCCCTTCACCCATGGCTGCCACTGTGAGCCCTGCAAGGTAAATGTGACCTTGTGGCTGACAGTGTGAGCCCTGCAAGGTAAATGTGTCCGTCACCTATGGCTGTCACTGTGAGCCCTGCGAGGTAAATGTGCCCTCCACCTATGGCTGCCTCTGTGAGCCCTGGGAAGTAAATGTGCCCTCCACCTATGGCTGCCTCTGTGAGCCCTGCGAGGTAAATGTGCCCTTAACCTATGGCTGCCACTGTGAGCCCTGGGAGGTAAATGTGCCCTTCACCTATGGCTGCCACTGTGAGCCCCGGGAGGTAAATGTGCCCTTCACCTATGGCTGCCACTGTGAGCCCTGGGAGGTAAATGTGCCCTTCACCCATGGCTGCCACTGTGAGCCCCGGGAGGTAAATGTGCCCTTCACCTATGGCTGCCACTGTGAGCCCCGGGAGGTAAATGTGCCCTTCACCTATGGCTGCCACTGTGAGCCCCGGGAGGTAAATGTGCCCTTCACCTATGGCTGCCACTGTGAGCCCTGGGAGGTAAATGTGCCCTTCACCCATGGCTGCCACTGTGAGCCCCGGGAGGTAAATGCTTCACCTATGGCTGCCACTGTGAGCCCCGGGAGGTAAATGTGCCCTTCACCTATGGCTGCCGCTGTGAGCCCCGGGAGATAAATGTGCCCTTCACCTATGGCTGACAGTGTGAGCCCCGGGAGATAAATGTGCCCTTCACCTATGGCTGCCACTGTGAGCCCTGGGAGGTACATGTGCCCTCCACTCATGGCTGCCACTGTGAGCCCTGGGAGGTAAATGTGCCCTTCACCCATGGCTGCCACTGTGAGCCCTGGGAGGTAAATGTGCCCTCCACTCATGGCTGCCACTGTGAGCCCTGGGAGGTAAATGTGCCCTTCACCCATGGCTGCCACTGTGAGCCCTGCAAGGTAAATGTGCCCTTGTGGCTGACAGTGTGAGCCCTGCAAGGTAAATGTGTCCGTCACCTATGGCTTTCACTGTGAGCCCTGCGAGGTAAATGTGCCCGTCACCTATGGCTGCCACTGTGAGCCCTGGGAGGTAAATGTGCCCTCCACCTATGGCTGCCTCTGTGAGCCCTGCGAGGTAAATGTGCCCTTAACCTATGGCTGCCACTGTGAGCCCTGGGAGGTAAATGTGCCCTTCACCTATGGCTGCCACTGTGAGCCCCGGGAGGTAAATGTGCCCTTCACCTATGGCTGCCACTGTGAGCCCTGGGAGGTAAATGTGCCCTTCACCCATGGCTGCCACTGTGAGCCCCGGGAGGTAAATGTGCCCTTCACCTATGGCTGCCACTGTGAGCCCCGGGAGGTAAATGTGCCCTTCACCTATGGCTGCCACTGTGAGCCCCGGGAGGTAAATGTGCCCTTCACCTATGGCTGCCACTGTGAGCCCTGGGAGGTAAATGTGCCCTTCACCCATGGCTGCCACTGTGAGCCCCGGGAGGTAAATGTGCCCTTCACCTATGGCTGCCACTGTGAGCCCCGGGAGGTAAATGTGCCCTTCACCTATGGCTGCCGCTGTGAGCCCCGGGAGATAAATGTGCCCTTCACCTATGGCTGACAGTGTGAGCCCCGGGAGATAAATGTGCCCTTCACCTATGGCTGCCACTGTGAGCCCTGGGAGGTACATGTGCCCTCCACTCATGGCTGCCACTGTGAGCCCTGGGAGGTAAATGTGCCCTTCACCCATGGCTGCCACTGTGAGCCCTGGGAGGTAAATGTGCCCTCCACTCATGGCTGCCACTGTGAGCCCTGGGAGGTAAATGTGCCCTTCACCCATGGCTGCCACTGTGAGCCCTGCAAGGTAAATGTGCCCTTGTGGCTGACAGTGTGAGCCCTGCAAGGTAAATGTGTCCGTCACCTATGGCTTTCACTGTGAGCCCTGCGAGGTAAATGTGCCCGTCACCTATGGCTGCCACTGTGAGCCCTGGGAGGTAAATGTGCCCTCCACCTATGGCTGCCTCTGTGAGCCCTGGGAGGTAAATGTGCCCTCCACTTATGGCTGCCTCTGTGAGCCCTGCGAGGTAAATGTGCCTCCACCTATGGCTGCCTCTGTGAGCCCTGGGAGGTAAATGTGCCCTTCACCTATGGCTGCCACTGTGAGCCCTGCGAGGTAAATGTGCCCTCCACTCCTGGATGACACTGTGAGCCCTGGGAGGTAAATGTGCCCTCCACCTATGGCTGCAACTGTGAGCCCTGCGAGGTAAATGTGCCCTCCACCTATGGCTGCCACTGTGAGCCCTGGGAGGTAAATGTGCCCTTCACCTATGGCTGCAACTGTGAGCCCTGCGAGGTAAATGTGCCCTCCACCCATGGCTGCCACTGTGAGCCCTGGGAGGTAAATGTGCCCTTCACCTATGGCTGACAGTGTGAGCACTGGGAGGGTAAATGTGCCCTTCACCTATGGCTGCCACTGTGAGCCCTGGGAGGTAAATGTGCCCTTCACCTAGGGCTGCCACTGTGAGCCCTGCAAAGTAAATGTGACCTTCACCTATGGCTGACAGTGTGAGCCCTGGGAGGTAAATGTGCCCTTCATCTATGGCTGCCACTACGAGCCCTGAGAGGTAAATGTACCTGTAACGCCCTGGCGCCGCTAGGTGGTCACAGAAGTACACAACACCCCACGTAACACCTTCCCACACAAGGTCCCATCAGCCACAAAATCCTAGCCAACCCCCTCAGGGTAAGAAGGACACACCAGTGGGCAGGACCAGGCGGATTGGCAGCGCCCACCTAGGGGTCTTGAGGATCCGGGGGCGGGAACAAGTGAGTCTTAGATGGAGTTTGGAGTTGGAGGTCAAGTGGAGAGGATTGACAGTGATAGACTGTCAGAGGAAAGCTGAGCCTAGTGAAGGGTAGACAGGGTAGTAGCCCTGGTCTACTGGCTAGGTGGCAAGCGGTGGACCGTGTCTAAAGGAGACGGGAATACGGTCGCAGGAGATCCAGAGTGGACCGGCACAGGGTTGGAGCCCGCCGGTACCGACAGCGGAGATCCGGTCCGGAAACCGTGCACAGGCGGGGTACCTGGACCCAAGTTAGAAGACGGTTGCAAGCCCCTTCTCTAATTCACCAGGGCGGGAGCAGGCTTCAGGCCTAGCTCCAGAAGTGTTAGCCCAGATAGAGCGAAACGGCAGCCCACTGCAGTGGGTTATGGTATCCGCAAACACCCACTGAAATGCCAAGGGTCAGTTTTCGCGGGCACGTCTCCCACCAAAGTATACCGGGAGTGGACTTCCCCGTGCCAGATGGAGTCGTCCAAAAGTGAGGAAAATTACAGAGTGCCGGAGAAGGGACATCGGTACACCAGCCGGGTGTGGGACCTGAGTACACCCGGACACGGCAGCAGGCCACTGACACCTTGGTTTACCAACAGGCTTGTGTGCAATTATTCTACAGTGAGTACATCAACACTTTCCGTTCCGGCCCGGCGCGCCATCCCCGGCCTACATCACTCACCGTGTTCTGGACACTGAGCCCCGGGGCAACCATCTCTACCCAAGGAGGGGTTAACATCCATCTGCTATCCCATCGCCCCGGGTGCTCCCCAACAGCAGTGGTGGCACCACATCTTGCCACATACCGTGGGTGGCGTCACGAAGTATTTACAGCAATCCCAATACATATACGTCTCCTTTTTATTTGAGTGTCCGCGTGACCCCCGAGTCCGGAAATCCCTCGAGCCACTACGGATCCGGATCCGAGCAGCTTGACTGCTGACGTGGGGGTGGCACATGCCCTTCACCTATGGCTGTCACTGTGAGCCCTGCAAGGTAAATGTGCCCTCCACCTATGGCTGTCACTGTGAGCCCTGGGTGGTAAATGTGCCCTTCACCTATGGCTGCCACTGTGAGCCCTGGGAATAAATGTGCCCTTCACCTATGGCTGCCAAAGTGAACGCCGGGAGGTAAATGTGCCCTCCACCTATGGCTGCCAATGTGAGCCCCAGGAGGTACATGTGCCCTTCACCTATGGCTGCCACTGTGAGCCCTGGGAGGTAAATGTGCCCTCCACCTATGGCTGCCACTGTGAGCCCTGGCAGGTAAATGTGCCCGTCACCTATGGCTGCCACTGTGAGCCCTGGGAGGTAAATGTGCCCTCCACCTATGGCTGCCACTGTGAGCCCTGGGAAGTAAATGTGCCCTCCACCTATGGCTGATAGTGTGATCCCTGGGAGGTAAATGTGCCCTTCACCTATGGTGCCACTGTGAGCCCCGGGAGGTAAATGTGCCCTCCACCTATGGCTGCCACTGTGAGCCCTGGGAGGTAAATGTGCCCTCCACCTATGGCTGCCACGGTGAGCCCTGGCAGGTAAATGTTCCCGTCACCTATGGTTGCCACTGTGAGCCCTGGGAGGTAAATGTGCCCTCCACCTATGGCTGCCACTGTGAGCCCTGGGAATAAATGTGCCCTTCACCTATGGCTGCCAATGTGAGCCCCGGGAGGTAAATGTGCCCTCCACCTATGGCTGCCAATGTGAGCCCCAGGAGGTACATGTGCCCTTCACCTATGGCTGCCACTGTGAGCCCTGGGAGGTAAATGTGCCCTCCACCTATGGCTGCCACTGTGAGCCCCGGGAGGTAAATGTGCCCTCCACCTATGGCTGCCACTGTGAGCCCTGGGAGGTAAATGTGCCCTCCACCTATGGCTGCCACGGTGAGCCCTGGCAGGTAAATGTGCCCGTCACCTATGGTTGCCACTGTGAGCCCTGGGAGGTAAATGTGCCCTCCACCTATGACTGCCACTGTGAGCCCTGGGAAGTAAATGTGCCCTCCACCTATGGCTGATAGTGTGATCCCTGGGAGGTAAATGTGCCCTTCACCTATGGTGCCACTGTGAGCCCCGGGAGGTAAATGTGCCCTCCACCTATGGCTGCCACTGTGAGCCCTGGGAGGTAAATGTGCCCTCCACCTATGGCTGCCACGGTGAGCCCTGGCAGGTAAATGTGCCCGTCACCTATGGTTGCCACTGTGAGCCCTGGGAGGTAAATGTGCCCTCCACCTATGGCTGCCACTGTGAGCCCTGGCAGGTAAATGTGCCCGTCACCTATGGTTGCCACTGTGAGCCCTGGGAATAAATGTGCCCTTCACCTATGGCTGCCAATGTGAGCCCCGGGAGGTAAATGTGCCCTCCACCTATGGCTGCCAATGTGAGCCCCAGGAGGTACATGTGCCCTTCACCTATGGCTGCCACTGTGAGCCCTGGGAGGTAAATGTGCCCTCCACCTATGGCTGCCACTGTGAGCCCTGGCAGGTAAATGTGCCCGTCACCTATGGTTGCCACTGTGAGCCCTGGGAGGTAAATGTGCCCTCCACCTTTGGCTGCCACTGTGAGCCCTGGGAAGTAAATGTGCCCTCCACCTATGGCTGATAGTGTGATCCCTGGGAGGTAAATGTGCCCTTCACCTATGGTGCCACTGTGAGCCCCGGGAGGTAAATGTGCCCTCCACCTATGGCTGCCACTGTGAGCCCTGGGAGGTAAATGTGACCTCCACCTATGGCTGCCACGGTGAGCCCTGGCAGGTAAATGTGCCCGTCACCTATGGTTGCCACTGTGAGCCCTGGGAGGTAAATGTGCCCTCCACCTATGACTGCCACTGTGAGCCCTGGGAAGTAAATGTGCCCTCCACCTATGGCTGATAGTGTGATCCCTGGGAGGTAAATGTGCCCTTCACCTATGGTGCCACTGTGAGCCCCGGGAGGTAAATGTGCCCTCCACCTATGGCTGCCACTGTGAGCCCTGGGAGGTAAATGTGCCCTCCACCTATGGCTGCCACGGTGAGCCCTGCCAGGTAAATGTGCCCGTCACCTATGGTTGCCACTGTGAGCCCTGGGAGGTAAATGTGCCCTCCACCTATGGCTGCCACTGTGAGCCCTGGCAGGTAAATGTGCCCGTCACCTATGGTTGCCACTGTGAGCCCTGGGAATAAATGTGCCCTTCACCTATGGCTGCCAATGTGAGCCCCGGGAGGTAAATGTGCCCTCCACCTATGGCTGCCAATGTGAGCCCCAGGAGGTACATGTGCCCTTCACCTATGGCTGCCACTGTGAGCCCTGGGAGGTAAATGTGCCCTCCACCTATGGTTGCCACTGTGAGCCCTGGGAAGTAAATGTGCCCTCCACCTATGGCTGATAGTGTGATCCCTGGGAGGTAAATGTGCCCTTCACCTATGGTGCCACTGTGAGCCCCGGGAGGTAAATGTGCCCTCCACCTATGGCTGCCACTGTGAGCCCTGGGAGGTAAATGTGCCCTCCACCTATGGCTGCCACGGTGAGCCCTGGCAGGTAAATGTTCCCGTCACCTATGGTTGCCACTGTGAGCCCTGGGAGGTAAATGTGCCCTCCACCTATGGCTGCCACTGTGAGCCCTGGGAATAAATGTGCCCTTCACCTATGGCTGCCAATGTGAGCCCCGGGAGGTAAATGTGCCCTCCACCTATGGCTGCCAATGTGAGCCCCAGGAGGTACATGTGCCCTTCACCTATGGCTGCCACTGTGAGCCCTGGGAGGTAAATGTGCCCTCCACCTATGGCTGCCACTGTGAGCCCCGGGAGGTAAATGTGCCCTCCACCTATGGCTGCCACTGTGAGCCCTGGGAGGTAAATGTGCCCTCCACCTATGGCTGCCACGGTGAGCCCTGGCAGGTAAATGTGCCCGTCACCTATGGTTGCCACTGTGAGCCCTGGGAGGTAAATGTGCCCTCCACCTATGACTGCCACTGTGAGCCCTGGGAAGTAAATGTGCCCTCCACCTATGGCTGATAGTGTGATCCCTGGGAGGTAAATGTGCCCTTCACCTATGGTGCCACTGTGAGCCCCGGGAGGTAAATGTGCCCTCCACCTATGGCTGCCACTGTGAGCCCTGGGAGGTAAATGTGCCCTCCACCTATGGCTGCCACGGTGAGCCCTGGCAGGTAAATGTGCCCGTCACCTATGGTTGCCACTGTGAGCCCTGGGAGGTAAATGTGCCCTCCACCTATGGCTGCCACTGTGAGCCCTGGCAGGTAAATGTGCCCGTCACCTATGGTTGCCACTGTGAGCCCTGGGAATAAATGTGCCCTTCACCTATGGCTGCCAATGTGAGCCCCGGGAGGTAAATGTGCCCTCCACCTATGGCTGCCAATGTGAGCCCCAGGAGGTACATGTGCCCTTCACCTATGGCTGCCACTGTGAGCCCTGGGAGGTAAATGTGCCCTCCACCTATGGCTGCCACTGTGAGCCCTGGCAGGTAAATGTGCCCGTCACCTATGGTTGCCACTGTGAGCCCTGGGAGGTAAATGTGCCCTCCACCTATGGCTGCCACTGTGAGCCCTGGGAAGTAAATGTGCCCTCCACCTATGGCTGATAGTGTGATCCCTGGGAGGTAAATGTGCCCTTCACCTATGGTGCCACTGTGAGCCCCGGGAGGTAAATGTGCCCTCCACCTATGGCTGCCACTGTGAGCCCTGGGAGGTAAATGTGACCTCCACCTATGGCTGCCACGGTGAGCCCTGGCAGGTAAATGTGCCCGTCACCTATGGTTGCCACTGTGAGCCCTGGGAGGTAAATGTGCCCTCCACCTATGACTGCCACTGTGAGCCCTGGGAAGTAAATGTGCCCTCCACCTATGGCTGATAGTGTGATCCCTGGGAGGTAAATGTGCCCTTCACCTATGGTGCCACTGTGAGCCCCGGGAGGTAAATGTGCCCTCCACCTATGGCTGCCACTGTGAGCCCTGGGAGGTAAATGTGCCCTCCACCTATGGCTGCCACGGTGAGCCCTGCCAGGTAAATGTGCCCGTCACCTATGGTTGCCACTGTGAGCCCTGGGAGGTAAATGTGCCCTCCACCTATGGCTGCCACTGTGAGCCCTGGCAGGTAAATGTGCCCGTCACCTATGGTTGCCACTGTGAGCCCTGGGAATAAATGTGCCCTTCACCTATGGCTGCCAATGTGAGCCCCGGGAGGTAAATGTGCCCTCCACCTATGGCTGCCAATGTGAGCCCCAGGAGGTACATGTGCCCTTCACCTATGGCTGCCACTGTGAGCCCTGGGAGGTAAATGTGCCCTCCACCTATGGTTGCCACTGTGAGCCCTGGGAAGTAAATGTGCCCTCCACCTATGGCTGATAGTGTGATCCCTGGGAGGTAAATGTGCCCTTCACCTATGGTGCCACTGTGAGCCCCGGGAGGTAAATGTGCCCTCCACCTATGGCTGCCACTGTGAGCCCTGGGAGGTAAATGTGCCCTCCACCTATGGCTGCCACGGTGAGCCCTGGCAGGTAAATGTGCCCGTCACCTATGGTTGCCACTGTGAGCCCTGGGAGGTAAATGTGCCCTCCACCTATGGCTGCCACTGTGAGCCCTGGCAGGTAAATGTGCCCGTCACCTATGGTTGCCACTGTGAGCCCTGGGAATAAATGTGCCCTTCACCTATGGCTGCCAATGTGAGCCCCGGGAGGTAAATGTGCCCTCCACCTATGGCTGCCAATGTGAGCCCCAGGAGGTACATGTGCCCTTCACCTATGGCTGCCACTGTGAGCCCTGGGAGGTAAATGTGCCCTCCACCTATGACTGCCACTGTGAGCCCTGGGAAGTAAATGTGCCCTCCACCTATGGCTGATAGTGTGATCCCTGGGAGGTAAATGTGCCCTTCACCTATGGTGCCACTGTGAGCCCCGGGAGGTAAATGTGCCCTCCACCTATGGCTGCCACTGTGAGCCCTGGGAGGTAAATGTGCCCTCCACCTATGGCTGCCACGGTGAGCCCTGGCAGGTAAATGTGCCCGTCACCTATGGTTGCCACTGTGAGCCCTTGGAGGTAAATGTGCCCTCCACCTATGGCTGCCACTGTGAGCCCTGGCAGGTAAATGTGCCCGTCACCTATGGTTGCCACTGTGAGCCCTGGGAATAAATGTGCCCTTCACCTATGGCTGCCAATGTGAGCCCCGGGAGGTAAATGTGCCCTCCACCTATGGCTGCCAATGTGAGCCCCAGGAGGTACATGTGCCCTTCACCTATGGCTGCCACTGTGAGCCCTGGGAGGTAAATGTGCCCTCCACCTATGGCTGCCACTGTGAGCCCTGGCAGGTAAATGTGCCCGTCACCTATGGTTGCCACTGTGAGCCCTGGGAGGTAAATGTGCCCTCCACCTATGGCTGCCACTGTGAGCCCTGGGAAGTAAATGTGCCCTCCACCTATGGCTGATAGTGTGATCCCTGGGAGGTAAATGTGCCCTTCACCTATGGTGCCACTGTGAGCCCCGGGAGGTAAATGTGCCCTCCACCTATGGCTGCCACTGTGAGCCCTGGGAGGTAAATGTGACCTCCACCTATGGCTGCCACGGTGAGCCCTGGCAGGTAAATGTGCCCGTCACCTATGGTTGCCACTGTGAGCCCTGGGAGGTAAATGTGCCCTCCACCTATGACTGCCACTGTGAGCCCTGGGAAGTAAATGTGCCCTCCACCTATGGCTGATAGTGTGATCCCTGGGAGGTAAATGTGCCCTTCACCTATGGTGCCACTGTGAGCCCCGGGAGGTAAATGTGCCCTCCACCTATGGCTGCCACTGTGAGCCCTGGGAGGTAAATGTGCCCTCCACCTATGGCTGCCACGGTGAGCCCTGCCAGGTAAATGTGCCCGTCACCTATGGTTGCCACTGTGAGCCCTGGGAGGTAAATGTGCCCTCCACCTATGGCTGCCACTGTGAGCCCTGGCAGGTAAATGTGCCCGTCACCTATGGTTGCCACTGTGAGCCCTGGGAATAAATGTGCCCTTCACCTATGGCTGCCAATGTGAGCCCCGGGAGGTAAATGTGCCCTCCACCTATGGCTGCCAATGTGAGCCCCAGGAGGTACATGTGCCCTTCACCTATGGCTGCCACTGTGAGCCCTGGGAGGTAAATGTGCCCTCCACCTATGGTTGCCACTGTGAGCCCTGGGAAGTAAATGTGCCCTCCACCTATGGCTGATAGTGTGATCCCTGGGAGGTAAATGTGCCCTTCACCTATGGTGCCACTGTGAGCCCCGGGAGGTAAATGTGCCCTCCACCTATGGCTGCCACTGTGAGCCCTGGGAGGTAAATGTGCCCTCCACCTATGGCTGCCACGGTGAGCCCTGGCAGGTAAATGTGCCCGTCACCTATGGTTGCCACTGTGAGCCCTGGGAGGTAAATGTGCCCTCCACCTATGACTGCCACTGTGAGCCCTGGGAAGTAAATGTGCCCTCCACCTATGGCTGATAGTGTGATCCCTGGGAGGTAAATGTGCTCATGGGTACAGTGCAGGTATCCGTTCTCCAGCCCCTGCACCTGTCTAATAGGGCAGAATTGTAAGAATGTCAGGAAAGCGGGCTGACAATCCATGAGGCGTCTACTGTGAGACATTGCGGAGTTGTCACCGGACATATCCATCCTCTAATGGGGCGACTATAATAGTGCAGACAGAGTTCTGAAAGCACCTGCCCCCAAGTATATGGCGGCCCACAGCCGGAGGTGAGTTTGGCCCCAGCTTCTGTCGGACAGTCAAGTCCTGTACAAGTGATTATGGACCCTTTTCTTCATTTTTTAAAATCCTATTTCGGCCCCGTCCGTCTGTCTCATAGCCACGTACCTGTGTCACATGGACACGTTATAGCTTTGGGGTCTCTACCTTTCGGCTTTTTTAGGGTCTGATAGTCAGAACTGGATATACTATAAATTTTGCATCCACAATCCCCTTTTCACTCCTTTTTAGGCTCAGTCTGTTAGGACAGAGGACTGAGCAGGGACTTACAGGGGTTAGGAAAAACCCGTCTCCCGACTGCTGTTTGTTTAAAAAAACTAATTGTGCATTACTTATCCTCCTCGGGTCCAATGTGTCGCCCAGAGCTATGGGGTACTCGGTCCCGGGCCATATATCTACAGGGATGCTGTGTCACAATTGTGTAACGGCCGATGCCCGGTTCCGTGGCTCTGGGGATGCTTTTTAAAAGGGGTTATATATACAGGGGAGGTTAAAGAGTTTGTATCATGATGCCACTTGCGGGTTGCGGTCATGGTGATGGAACCGCCGCTGCACAGTATTTTACCAAGTGGGGTGATGGTGATGGCAGCCTGGATGATAGGCCCTCCGCAAGTAGGGTTAAGCCCCAGGGAGTGGATGGTGGGATCCGGTGCAGAAAGAAAGGAAACCACACGATGGGAATCCTGTGCAACTGTTGGTTTACTCACTGAGTTGTTGGTGCTGCTGCTCTGAGGACGGCTGGTTCAGACCCCTGGTCCTTGTAGTCCCAGTGCCGGTGTGGTGACTCTGTGGCCTCTTTCCCTGGCACCTTTCATTGGTTGGTGGAACCCCGTAGCTTGGAGCATTTGTGGGTCCCCCTACTGTCTGTTAGCAGTCTCTTGTCCGTACAGCGGGCAGTGTGAACCCTGTAGGGTCGGTGTTCTGTTCCGGTCCCTGGCTCTATCTTTACTGCTGGTGGCCCCGGATTCCTGGGTCAGTGAGGTCTTTGTAGGTCTCCTCACTGTGTAGGTATTTGTCAGGTAGCCTGAAGCGTTCGCCTGACCTAGGGCCCTGTGCCCCATCGGTGCTCTGGTTCCAGGGGTACCTGGCTGTACCCTCACTGGCAACCCCTCTCCTGCGCCACCTAGGTCACTGCTACACGACCCCGTCTGGAGACACGTCCGTCCCCTTCAACTGTCACTACCGGGACTCCTCTGTGTCTCTGTCTGTGTCTGTCCCCTCCCACCTGGTCGTCGGCTAGTGGACTGGACTGGCTCCACCCCTAGGTGGTCATCCATTGGGTCCATGTCTAGTCTGTCACCCTGGCTGGGAGAGGGAACTGGGATTCATTATGTGTTTTGGTGGTACCGGCACTGGTCTTCCACGTCCCTGGGTGTAGGCCCTGCATCTTAGTCAGGATGCAGTACCTAGTAGTTCCCTAATGGGTTCAGGGGCACTAACACTCAGTGTCTGCATCTGTGTTATATTGTCTGCAGCGCTGATGTGACACTGGGGCAGAGCTAAGATCACTTACTGGCTCTAGTGCTGTCTACGTGATGTAGACAATGGCAGACGGCGAGAGAGGAGGCAGAAGAGACTCAGAGCTGGACCTGGTGAGGATGAGGAATGCCTGCTGTTTTTGTTTTATTAATAAATTGCGCCTAGGAACAGAAAACCTCTTTGAAGAGGCTTTCCACTACACTGATATCTTAAGTATAGGTCATTAATATCAGATCTGTGGGTGTCTGGCACCCAGCACTCCCCATAATTAGGTGATAGCAGCTCTGGCAGCAGCCAGATATAAGCAATGTACAGAGCAGAAGAACCACAGCCACACCGAGCCAGTCCGCTTACAATTGCATCTCAATAAATTAGAATATCATCAAAAAGTTAATTTATGTTAAAAAAAAGGAAACGCATATATTATATAGAGTCATTGCGCACAGAGTGATCTATTTCAAGTGTTTATTTCTGGTAATGTTGATGATTATGGCTTACAGCCAATGAAAACCCAAAAATCATTATCTCAGAAAATTAGAATATTATATAAGACCAACTGAAAAAATTATTTTAAACTCAGAAATGTTGTCTACTAAAAAGTCTGTACAGTAAATGCACTCAATACTTGGTCGGGCCTCATTTTGCATGAATTACTGCATCAGCGCGGTGTGGCATGGAGGCGATCAGCCTGTGACACTGCTGAGGTGTTATGGAAGCCCAGGTTGCTTTGATTGCAGCCTTCAGCTCGTCTGCATTGTTGGGTCTTGTGTCTCTCATCTTCCTCTTGACAATACCCAATAGATTCTCTATGGGGTTTAGGTCAGGTGAATTTGCTGATCAATCAAGCACAGTGATACTGTGGTTATTAAACCAGGTATTGGTACTTTTGGCAGTGTGGACAGGTGCCAAGTCCTGCTGGAAAATGAAATTTCCATCTCTTCAAAGCTTGTTGGTTGAGGGAAGCATGAAGTGTTCCAAAATTTCCATCTAAACGACTGTGCTGACTTTGGTTTTGATAATACACAGTGGACCTACACCAGCAGATGACATGGCTCCCCAAACCACTAGACCTCAATCACCTTGGACCACTGAGGAACAGTCCAGTTCTTTTTCTCCTTGGCCCAGGTTAAACTCTTCTGGCGTTGTCTATTGGTCATGAGTGGCTTAACACAAGGAATGCGACACTTGTAGCACATCTCCTGGATACGTCTGTGTGTGGTGGCTCTTGAAGCACTGACTCCAGCAGCAGTCCACTCCTTGTGAATCTCCCCAACTTGTTGAATAGCCTTTTCTTAACAATCAAGGCTGCGGTTATCCTGGTTGCTTGTGCACCTTTTTAACCACACTTTTTCCTTCCACTCAACCTTCCATTAAGATGCTTGGATACAGCACTCTGTGAACAGCCAGCTTCTGTAGCAATGACCTTTTGTGGCTTACCCTCCTTGTGGCGTGTGTCAATGACTGCCTTCTGGACATCTGTCAAGTCTGAAGTCTTCCCTATGATTGTGTAGCCTACTGAACCAGACTAAGGGACCATTTTAAATGCTTAGGAAGCCTTTGCAGGTGTTTTGTAGTAGTTATTCCAATTTTCTGAGATAATGACTTTTGAGTTTTCATTGGCTGTAATCTATAATCATCAACATTAACAGAAAAAAACACTTGAAATAGATCCCTCTGTGTGTAATGACTATATAATATATGTGTTTCCCTTTTTATATTGAACTAAATTAACTTTTTGATGATATTCTAATTTACTGAGATGCACTTGTCTGTGGTACCAATATTGAGGAAACATTACTGGTGTCTTCTGTCCAGTAGGGCAATTTGTAATATTCACAATTAAAACTTACAGTATCTCCCATCCAGAGTGTAGCTGGTGCGTTGGTGATTATTTGGAGTCCGATAGCTGGTTCTTGCATGGATCATGACCGAAGATCCTTTTTCTCCCGTAAACATAGGCACTCGGCCACTCCATTCAAAATACATGGGACAGACGGAGAGAACAGAAAACTTCCAGCACTGTTCTTGGCTGTCTGCAATCAGAGACTTATCGCCTATGCTGTTGAAGTGCTTACTCTTGAATGAAGCACATCCTCTACCTCTGCTTCATTCATTCTTTATGGGATTACCGATCACCATGCTCCACTATATCTGACAGTCCCATAGACAATGAATGGAACAGAAGTCCATTCAAAAAGGGCTCTATAGAGCCTAGTTCTCAATATAAAGATAGGGGTAGCTTGTAATTTTGGTGTTATAAGCCCCATAATCTTGTTACAGATGTTAAGCAAGATCAATATTTAACCCCTTAGTGACGGAGCTAATTTTCACCTTAATGACCAGACCAAATTTTGCAATTCTGACCAGTGTCACTTCATGAGGTTATAACTCTGGAACGCTTCAACGGATCCCGGTGATTCTGAGATTGTTTTTTCGTCACATATTGGACTTCATGTTAGTACCAAATTTAGGACAATATTTTTTGCGTTTATTGAAGAAAAAAATTGAATATTGGCAAAAATTTTGAAAATTTAGCAATTTTCAACTTTTGAATTTTTATACCGTTAAACCAGAGATTTCTGTGACACAAAATAGTTAAGAAATAACATTTCCCACATGTCTACTTTACATCAGCACAATTTTGGAAACAAAATTTTTTTTTGTTAGGAAGTTAGAGGGGTTCAAAGTTTATCAGCGATTTCTCATTTTTACATCAAAATTTACAAAACCATTTTTTTAGGGACCACATCACATTTGAAGTGACTTCAATAGGCCTAGATGACAGAAAATACCCAAAAGTGACACCATTATAAAAACTGCACCCCCCAAAGTACTCAAAACCACATTCAAGAAGTTTATTAACCCTTCAGGTGCTTCACATGAACAAAAGCAATGTGGAATGAAAAAAAGCAAAAATTAAATTTTACCTAAAAATGTTGCTCTAACCCAAATTTATTCACTTTTAGAAGAACTAACACAACAAAATGGACCCCAAAACTTGTTCCCCACTTTCTTATGAGTGCGCCGATACCCCACATGTGGTCAGAAACCTCTGTTTGGACAAATGGGAGGGCTCGGAACAGAAGGAGCAATATTTGAATTTTGGAAAGCAAATTTGGCTGAAATAGATTGCGAGCACCATGTTGCATTTACAGATCCGCTAAGGTACCTAAACAGAAGAAACCCCTCACAAGTGACACCATTTTGGAAACTAGACCCCTCAAGGCTTCTATCTAGGGGTATAGTGAGCATTTTAGATCCACAGGTACTTCACAGATTTTGTTAACGTTACGTTGTCATATTGAAAATTTTAATAATTTTCTCAAAAATGTTGCTTTAGCATCAATTTTCTCACTTTTTCAAGAGGTAATTCCAAAAATTTGACCTCAAGGTTTGTTAACCACTTTTTTATGAGCGCGGTGATACCTCACATGTGGTCTGAAACCTTTGTTTGGACAAATGGGAGGGCTTGGAACGAAAGGAGCAATATTTGAATTTTGGAAAGGAAATTTGGCTGAAAAAGATTGCGGGCACCATGTCACATTTGGAGGACCCCTAAGGTACCTAAACAGCAGAAACCCCACACAAGTGACCCCATTTTGGAAACTAGGCCCCTCAAGGAATTTATCTAGATGTTTGATGAGTACCCTGAACCCCCAGGTGCTTCACAGAATTTTATAACGTTGAGCCATGAAAAAAAAAAAAAAAATTTTACCACAAAATTGTTATTTCAACCAGGTAGCTTTTTTTTTTACAAGAGTAAAAGGAAAAAATTCAGCATAACATTTATTGTGCAATTTCTCCTGAGTTTGGCGATACCTTATATGTGGTGGAAATCAACTGTTTGGGCGCATGGCAGGGCTCGGAAGGGAAGGAGTGCCATTTGACTGCAAAATTGGCTGGAATCAATAGCGGACGCCAGGTTGCATTTGGAGAGCCCCTGAGGTGCCTAAACAGTGGCGGTCCCCCACAAGTGACTCCATTCTGGAAACAAGACACCTCAAGGCTTTTATCTAGGTGTATAGTGAGCAGTATGAATCCACGAATACTTCACAGAATTTGATAAGCTTAGGTTGCCATATTGAAAATTTTCATTTTTTTCACAAAAATGTTGCTTCAGCATCAAATTTCTCACTTTTTCAAGAGACAACAACAAACCGTGGACCCAACAGGTTGTTATCCAATGTCTTATGAGCACAGGGATACCCCACATGTGGCCAAAAACCTCTGTTTGGATAAATGGGAGGGCTTGGAATGGAAGCAGCACCATTTGAATTCTGGAAAAGTTGAAATAAATTGCGGGCACCATGTCACATTTGCAGGGCCCCTTGGGTACCTATACATTAGAAACCCCCACAAGTGACCCCATTTTGGAAACTGGATTTTATTCAGGAGTATAATAAGCATTTTGAATCCACAGGTACTTCACAAAAATGTTGCTGTAGCAACCAATGTCTCACTTTTAGGCTATGTGGCCATGAGCCAGCGACACGGCGTCTAGTACACAGTGTCAGCCTCCTGCAGAGATGTGAGTGTTGTCCACGGGAGAACGCAGCTGCCCATGCCCACGATTTGGGTTCAGGCCGCTGTGGAGCTCTATGCTACCTGCAGAGAACACTCATCTCCGCAGCATAAATTGACATGCTGAGGCTCGGGAAGCTGCGCCACAGGTCAGTTTATGTGGCGGAGAAAAGAAGCACATTGGGCAAGCACATTGGGCATGGGATTTCTAAAAATCCTTCCACTGTGCTTCTACTGCACAATGCAGCGTTATGGACGCAGGGAAAACACTCTGCGCCCAAAACGCTGCAAATCCCGATTGTGGGCGCACAGCCTAAAATGCTACAATGGATGAATGGATACATGTCAAACATATATAACGTCCCACCCCCTGCATATTCTAAGCTGGCGCCCTTTAGTGCCTTTCATGTGGCACTAAAGGGTGCCTAGCCTTGTATTTAGCCCCCCAAAAAAATAATAATTAAAATAAACGACGTGGGGTCCCCCCCATTTTTGATAGCCAGCTAGGGTAAAGCAGACAGCTGTAGCCTGCAAACCACAGCTGATAGCTTCACCTTGTCTGGTGATCAATTTGGAGGGCTCCCCAGGCGTTTTTTTTTTTTAAAAAAAAAAACGTGGGGTCCCCCCCAAATTAGATCACCAGCCAAGGTGAAGCGGACAGCTGGGGTCTGGTATTCTCAGGGTGGGAAGAGCCATGGTTATTGGACTCTTCCCAGCCTAAAAATAGCAGGCCGCAGCCGCCCCAGAAGTGGCGCATCCATTAGATGCGCCAATCCTGGCGCTTCGCCCCAGCTCATCCCGCGCCCTGGTGCGGTGGCAGACGGGGTAATATATGGGGTTGATACCAGCTGTAATGTCACCTGGCATCAAGCCCTGGGGTTAGTGATGTCACGGCATCTAAACAGATACCCGACATCACTAACCCAGTCAAGTAATAGACAAAAAAAAAAAGACAAAAAAAAAATTTATTTGAAAAAAAAACTCCCCGAAACATTCCTCTTTCCCCAATTTATTGAAAATAAAGAAATTACGGTCGCTGTAATCCGCTGTAATCCGTGAGGTCCCACGCCGACTCTGGATCTTCTAGAATATGGGGGGCACGTTCAGGGAACGTATCCCCCATTTTCTGGAAGAGCAAGCTCTCCATGAGCAGTGTGGGTGCAGTAATCTGAGAATACTGCACTCACACTGCCCCGGTCCAACTTAGGGCAGAGTGACCTGCAGTAACCTCATTCCAGAATATGAGGGGCACGCTCACAGAACGTACCCCCCATTTTCTGGAACAGCAGTCTCTCCATGTGAGGACCACACTCCTCACATGGAGAGACTGCTGATTACTGCACTCACTCTCCCCCGGTCCACAGTGGAGCAGCCTGTGCATCAGCGACGTCAGCGTCCCTGCAAGACTGACGTCGCTGATGCACAGGCTGCTCCACTGTGGACCGGGGGAGGAATCCAGCTGACAGCCGCTGTCTGCGCATGCGCCGTCAGCATTCAAGAAGGAGGCGGCGTGATCGCGGGACGGATCACCAGACAGGTAACGTATGACCGGGGGCTCGGGGGCTGGGGGGGGGGTGATGGGGGGTGACCTAGTGGGACCTGGGGGGACCTGGGGACACCTTTCTGCCGCATGTGACGTGTCACATGCGGCAGAAAGAGCAGAATGAATGCGGGGGAGGGGGGTGGCTCTGGAGACCCGGAGGGGGCTCCGGTGACCAGAGGGCTCCGGTAGACCGGAGGAGGGGTCAGGGGGAGGACATTTCCCTCCGATCTGAAATGTTTGATCATTTCAGATCGGAGGGAAATGAATGCAGAGCCGGCGGCGGCAGTTTTCAGCGCGCGTCGGCGCCATCTTGCACGCTCCGGAGGGGGGCTCTGAAGAACTGGAGGGGGCTCCAGGGACCAAAGAGCTCCGGAGTACCGGAGGAGAGGTCAGGAGGGGGACATTTCCCTCCGATCTGAAATGTTTGATCATTTCAGATCGGAGGGAAATGAATGCAGAGGCGGCGGCGGCGGGAGTTTTCAGCGCGCGTCGGCGCCATCTTGGATTTTCCGGAGGGGGGGGGGGGGTTGGATGGATTTCTCCGGTACCGGGGGCTTTGGGGGCACTAAGGGCTCACATTTATTTCTCATCTGACATGTTTGATCACGTCAGATGAGAAGTAAATAAATTTTACCAGCCATTTTTTTTTTTTTTATGTTGTCGCCGGTATACGGTGTATACCGGCGATCGCATTAACGGGGTGCATACAAAACACCCCGATTCATAATCTGGGGGGTCTCAGCTATCCCCGGTAGCTGAAACCCCCGAGATTTTTCGTCGATGGGGGGCGCTACAGGGTTTTTCCGGCCTGACGTCTCAAGACGTCGGAACAGAATAAGTACCCTGTTTTTCCGACGTCTTGAGACGTTAGGCCGTCGCTATGGGGTTAAATGGCGATAGAGATCTGTGATAAACACATCTGCTTTGTGTCACCGCAGTCCTTTTTATAATGGCCATTTTTATAAAAATGGGATTCTTTACTAACATTATTTACTGATTTGTCAATGGTAAATTATAATAATACTTATACTAATGCGCCCCCCCTTTTCACATGTAAAAAGCTAATGGTATGAATGGTGCTATAATTATAAATAATAAACGCTCTACCTCAGCACATCAGACTCTCCCCTACCGTGGAAAGCTTCAAGAGGAACCTCAAGACCCACCTCTTCCAACAAGCCTACAACCTACAATAAGAAAAAACAGCATAAAAACAACCTCCACTTCAAAAATATTATGTATTGCAAAGTGTGCACAGTACCAACATTCCAAGCTGTACTATTGAAAAAAATGAGATTTTTGGCAAAAAATTGCAATTTTTCGAGCCGGTGACTGAAAAGCACAAGGTACGTGCTGTGCAGTCCTAATTTTGCATATGTGAGGCCACATGGCACACTTTAAATAAAAATATTTTAGTGTTAGGACTGCCCCAGGAGATTTGCCGTGACGTTGGCGGGGTGGCTCAAAAAATTGCAATTTTTTGCCAAAAATCTCATTTTTTTCAATAGTACAGCTTGGAATGTTGGTACTGTGCACACTTTGCAATACATAATATTTTTGAAGTGGAGGTTGTTTTTATGCTGTTTTTTCTTGTTATATAGGGTCCCAGTTGATTCTCATCTTGCAGTGCACCTCATGTTTATTTTTCCATCTGTCCTGATTTTTTGGCGGTTGGTGGCTGTTCACACTTGCCATCCAACCCCGTCCACTGGCTATTTATTCTAAGCAGCATGTGCTCGGGCCTGTCCCGCCCACAACCATGAATCAGTCATGGAGACGGTGACTGAAAAGCACAAGGTACGTGCTGTGCAGTCCTAATTTTGCATATGTGAGGCCACATGGCACACTTTAAATAAAAATATTTTAGTGTTAGGACTGCCCCAGGAGATTTGCCGTGACGTTGGCGGGGTGGCTCGAAAAATTGCAATTTTTTGCCAAAAATCTCATTTTTTTCAATAGTACAGCTTGGAATGTTGGTACTGTGCACACTTTGCAATACATAATATTTTTGAAGTGGAGGTTGTTTTTACAACCTACAATAGCCCTCAGTCCAGTACACCACTGCACAACCAGCTCTGTCCTGACCTATTGTACCATCACCCATTCCCTGTGGACTGTGAGCCCTCGCGGGCAGGGTCTCTCTCCTCCTATATCAGTCTGTTTTGTAATGTTAATGATTGTTGTACGTACAGTGCCTACAAGTAGTATTCAACCCCCTGCAGATTTAGCAGGTTTGATAAGATGCAAATAAGTTAGAGCCTGCAAACTTCAAACAAGAGCAGGATTTATTAACAGATGCATAAATCTTACAAACCAACAAGTTATGTTGCTCAGTTAAATTTTAATAAATTTTCAACATAAAAGTGTGGGTCAATTATTATTCAACCCCTAGGTTTAATATTTTGTGGAATAACCCTTGTTTGCAATTACAGCTAATAATCGTCTTTTATAAGACCTGATCAGGCCGGCACAGGTCTCTGGAGTTATCTTGGCCCACTCCTCCATGCAGATCTTCTCCAAGTTATCTAGGTTCTTTGGGTGTCTCATGTGGACTTTAATTTTGAGCTCCTTCCACAAGTTTTCAATTGGGTTAAGGTCAGGAGACTGACTAGGCCACTGCAACACCTTGATTTTTTTCCCTCTTGAACCAGGCCTTGGTTTTCTTGGCTGTGTGCTTTGGGTCATTGTCTTGTTGGAAGATGAAATGACGACCCATCTTAAGATCCTTGATGGAGGAGCGGAGGTTCTTGGCCAAAATCTCCAGGTAGGCCGTGCTATCCATCTTCCCATGGATGCGGACCAGATGGCCAGGCCCCTTGGCTGAGAAACAGCCCCACAGCATGATGCTGCCACCACCATGCTTGACTGTAGGGATGGTATTCTTGGGGTCGTATGCAGTGCCATCCAGTCTCCAAACGTCACGTGTGTGGTTGGCACCAAAGATCTCAATCTTGGTCTCATCAGACCAGAGAACCTTGAACCAGTCTGTCTCAGAGTCCTCCAAGTGATCATGAGCAAACTGTAGATGAGCCTTGACATGACGCTTTGAAAGTAAAGGTACCTTATGGGCTCGTCTGGAACGGAGACCATTGCGGTGGAGTATGTTACTTATGGTATTGACTGAAACCAATGTCCCCACTGCCATGAGATCTTCCCGGAGCTCCTTCCTTGTTGTCCTTGGGTTAGCCTTGACTCTTCGGACAAGCCTGGCCTTGGCACGGGTGGAAACTTTCAAAGGCTGTCCAGGCCGTGGAAGGCTAACAGTAGTTCCATAAGCCTTCCACTTCCGGATGATGCTCCCAACAGTGGAGACAGGTAGGCCCAACTCCTTGGAAAGGGTTTTGTACCCCTTGCCAGCCTTGTGACCCTCCACGATCTTGTCTCTGATGGCCTTGGAATGCTCCTTTGTCTTTCCCATGTTGACCAAGTATGAGTGCTGTTCACAAGTTTGGGGAGGGTCTTAATTAGTCAGAAAAGGCTGGAAAAAGAGATAATTAATCCAAACATGTGAAGCTCATTGTTCTTTGTGCCTGAAATACTTCTTAATACTTTAGGGGAACCAAACAGAATTCTGGTGGTTTGAGGGGTTGAATAATAAATGACCCTCTGAATAAACTTTTCACAATTTAAAAAAAAAAAAAATAAAAAAAGAAATAACATTCTTTTTTGCTGCAGTGCATTTCACACTTCCAGGCTGATTTACAGTCCAAATGTCACAATGCCAAGTTAATTCCGAATGTGTAAACCTGCTAAATCTGCAGGGGGTTGAATACTACTTGTAGGCACTGTATACCCTCTCTCACTTGTAAAGCGCCATGGAATAAATGGCGCTATAGTAATAAAGAATAATAATAATAATAATAATACTTATACTAATCTGTATATTCTTATCTCACATGCAGTATGCTGGCATGACCACCAGATGTCGCTGTGATACCGGTCTGTGATCCTCCTCACTGTTATCAGCTCGCGTGTCTTGCGGCCACAGGAGGCTTATGGTAATGATTAGAGAATTAGGGGAAGGTTGGCAGCAGAAAATGCCTAACATCGCACTTTTGCCATTTTTGCTTATTTATGAAGCAGTGCTTGCATAAAATGTTGGCGGGTATGGGCCACACAAATCACAAGTGGTAGAAATCACTGTTGTCACATGCTCGCTGGCACATTAGATTTTGCACATAAGCAGCCAGAGTCTTCCCAGTTCCTTTTGTGTGAAACTGCAAATCAGCTCTTTCTGGTAAAACACTTCTATGGATAGTTCTCGAGCATTGGGGTTATACAGTGCAGGGCGGTGTGAGGGGGGATTCATGCCCTAATGGCATATTTCCATTTATTAACGTCCTGTCTTGACAACAGGGTCCCCACGTCTTGTGGGCTTCTTCACGGATGTGACGGTGCATGTGTAGCTCTTTCAAGTCACTTCTATGGGAGATTCACAAGAGCACATTGTCCAGGATCGGGATGCCCCTATAAATGGGTATCTGTCCATGAACTGAATCTGTGCAGTCGTTATACATCTTTACAACATACTACTCACCCATAAAAATTTTTTTAGTTGTAGACGTCTCTATACAGGACCAAAGGTTCAGGCCCTTTTAATAAAGCAGAGTGGCCTTTTTATTTGGGAAACTGTAATGTACTCATGGACCTACACCAATGTCATTAATATGTTGGGTGTAGCTGGGGTGTCTGATAAGGCATTTGCCTTTGGTGCCTCAGCAATTACCGTATCTGAACCTCACAGGGTAGATAAGGCCAAACGAGGGCAATAAATTAAATCTTTGCTTCATGTGAAGGAAAGTGAGTCTATAAGAGACCTGTCTATACAGCGTGAAAACATTAATTTAGGTGGGATTCCCCTTGAAGAGATCTTATTTTTTGCCATACCTATGGAGATGTAGCAGAGCTGAATTTGTCATTTATACTTTAGCCCCATTAATATTAAAAGGTACAAATGTGACATGGAAAACTGCATGAAATAACCGAAAAGAGACTTATGAGTGAGTGAAAGGAGAATACGGGTTCTGTGTACCTGATTTAGCTGTACCATATCAGGACTGTGTCACAGCCTGATGTGACCCCGGGTGATCTGGGATCAAAAGGTCACAGTACCATATATATTTGATTGCAGGTCCTCTTTAGTGCCCGCTCATTATTTACCCTGAGTTGGAGATTATTTAATTCCATCCAGTGCTGACAGTTCCTTTCTATCCTGCAGTGATTTATCAGGTACTTGTAATATCAACTGCAACCACTCCCTTCTGCTCTAAATATCCACTGCTCACTCCTTCCTATAGTTCATTCTATACTGTCCTCTTTGAAGGAACCTGTCTCTGGAGAAGCTCAGCTGTTTGGTTCTGTTGCAGCTGAGAAGTTTATTTGTAGAGAAACCATGGAGTGCTATTTGTTGTGTCTTTCCCCACCTGTTTGTCTTACCTTCCTTGTGTCGTCTTATTGCAGTGCCAAGACTAACATGTCGCTGGCCTTCACACTAATTAGGGTGAGTTCAGTACCAGCAAAGGCCTAGGCACGTGACGGAACATGAGGGGAAGGACCCATCTAGAGACATTATGGAGTGCAGGACTCAGTCTCAGGTGAGTGTTAGGAGATATTTTTCGCCGCTCGCTGGGAGTCCTCTCGCACCCAACGTTACACCTGCAGGCATATCTTGATTTACCAGTAGCCTGTGGCTATGGTGTAATTTGAACTTCATGAACTACAATGAAAAATATCCACCAGGACCCCCAAATATCGGGTCTTTAACAGTATTTGTCATCTCATATGGGTCAAAAGGACGTAGGATCCAGTTGTGCTTATGGCTCAAGTATATTGGTGTTAAGAAAGCTGTATATTGCACTCTCAGAACCTCAGTTTTTAATTTCAGGATCACTCGAGCGTATTTTACAGTCCAAATACAGACCGCATTGCCCGCACTGGCTCAGAGTGTCCCCCAACCCAAAGTGACGGTTTCTTTGTGTTGATGAAGTTGTATGCTTGAGTCGATAGACATGCAGTTAGTCCAGACATTGCAATCTGTAGATGGACCATGAAATATGCCATTCTGAATCCGGCAAAAATTTGGGGGACCTGGAGGTGGAACACCTGCCTTCTAGAAACCTATAGTATATGCTATGAATGAATGTCTCTTATAATTGTACCTCTTAAGGGTACTTTACACGCTGCAACATCGCTACCGATATATCGTCGGGGTCACGTCGGTAGTGACACACATCCGGCGCCGTTAGCGACATCACAGTGTGTGACACCAATGAGCGATGATTAACGAGCACAAAAACGTGAAAAAATCGTTGCTCGTTGACACGACGCTCATTTCCTTAATATCGTTGCTGCTGCAGGTACGATGTTGTTCGCCGTTCCTGCAGCAGCACACATCGCTATGTGTGACACCGCAGGAACATGGAACATCTCCTTACCTGCGTCCACCAGCAATCCGGAAGGAAGCAGGTGGGCGGCATGTTCCGATCGCTCATCTCTGCCCCTTCTCTGCTATTGGACGGCTGCCGTGTGACGTCATTGTGATGCCGTACGAACCGCCCCCTTAGAAAGAAGGCGGATCGCCGGCCAGAGCGACGTCGCAGGGAAGGTAAGTCAGTGTGACGGGTGAAAGCGATGTTGTGCGACACGGGCAGCGATTTGCCCGTGTCGCACAACTGACGGGGGCGGGTACACTCGCTAGCGATATCGATACCGATATCGCAGCGTGTAAAGTACCCTTTAATCTCCATCTACAATCGCCATATTCAAGGCAGTGGTTGCTCAGCTATTTTTGGAGCGCCAATGAAGATGAATGGAAAGAGTGGCACATGTGTGGTTACCTCTGCCATGACAGCGGCATGCAACGAGGCCCACACTTCACATCACGTGGTTTCGGCCATGGAATACACATTTATCATTTATGCCATAAATGTAGAAGATGGGAATAGCCCTTTATTGCTGTGTACATAACTGCCCGCTTGATATGTTTAAAGGGGTCTTCCCATCTTCCAAAATAAAAGGATGGCATATTACTAGGGACTAACGTCTAGGATGCCCACTTATCCTGAGAATGATGGGCAGCAGGCCTAGCCTACTGCTGTAAGTCTGCCATTCACTGTTCTGTCCTGGACCCTATTCACTCTATCAGCAATTTCCGTGTCGTGTGACACATCGCTGTGTAGCCCTCGCCTTTATTTTTTGACATTCTACAGTTGTCTGCACAGAGGGTGGTGAGAAATACCATAGTGCAGGGAAGAACAGTGAAGGGGAGGCAGCACTAAATAAGAATTGCGGCCCCTTCACTCTCAGAATCAGGGAGTTCCCACAGGTCGGGGCCCTACAGCTCATACAGTGATGGCATCTCCTGGACATACTGTTTAAAACCATAATGGGGATTTTTGTTTTCAGCACTAATAACCATATAACAGCCAATAAGTAGCACGCATCTACTGTAGTGATACTCAGCAGAATTAGGGTAAATGTGATTCATTATAACAAATACTTAAAGCAGAATTGTCACCAGATTTCACAATACAAACTTCATACATTATAAAATAGAAACTTCAGACCTGATGAGGCTGGTGTACTCACTGTGAGAATTCTTTTAGGAATGGCTGTATCCATAATCCTTTGTGAAAGTTTTCCTAATATTAAAACAGGCATTTTATAATAATTAATTAATAATTTTATTAATTTATATAGCGTTATTAATTCTATAGCGCTTTACATACATTGGCAACACTGTCCCCATTAGGGCTCACAATCTAGAGTCCCTATCTGTATGTCTTTGGAGTGTGGGAGGAAACCCACGCAAACACGGGGAGAACATACAAACTCCTTGCAGATGGTGTCCTTGGTGGGATTTGAACCCAGGACCCCAGCGCTGCAAAACTGCAGTGCTAACCACTGAGCCACCGTGCCGCCCATTTTATGAGTCCAGTTCTAGCTGGATTCCTAAAATGCTCATTTTAGTAACAATTACACAGCCATTTTAAAGGGAACCTGTCAGGTCCAACATGCAGCCAGAACCACGAGCAGTTCTGGGTGTATATTGCTAATCCCTGCCTAACTGTCCCTGTATACACTAGCATAGATAAAGGAATCTTTAGAAAAAGAATTTCTAAAGATCTTTTACCGTATGCTAATGAGCGGGGGGACTAGTCCCCTGGGCGTTACTTCCCTTGCTAGTTACCCCCATTAGCATGTTAGTACGTCCCTATGGGCGGTCTAACATGCTAATGAATGCGCAGCATCACAGGATCATCTCTCCGCTGCCATCGCCACCCGACGGGGGATTTCAGCTTAGTGCGCATTACCCCAGAGTTTGGGTCATGTGCACTATGAAGCCGGGTGTACGTGTCCTGGCTTCAAACTGAAGTAGTGCGCATGACCCATACTCCGGGGTCATATGCACTGAGCCAAAATCCCCTGTCGAGCGGCGATGGCAGCGGAGAGGTGTGTGAGATAATCCTCTAATGCTGCGTATTCATTAGCATGATAGCATACCCACAGGGACGTACTAACATGGTAATGGGGCCGACTAGGAAGGGGCGCAATGCCCAGGGGACTAGTCCCAACTCTCATTAGCATATCATATGGGATCTTTAGAAATACTTTTTCTAAAGATCTCTTTATCTATGCTAATAGATGCTGGGACAGTTAGGCAGGGATTAGCAATATGCACCCAGAACTGCTCGTGGTTCTGTATGCATATTGCACCTGACAGGTTCCCTTTAAAAAGTTTATCCACTACTTGGACAAACCCATCTCATTCCCTTTGTTCACTCCAGAAAAATAAATAAGCCTATACTCACCTATGGTACGGTTCCAGCGATGTCTGAATCAGTGTCGGTTCCAGTGACCAATCAGTGCCGGCTTCCTTCTCCTAACCTTCGGACATTTGAGCAGGAAGTCAGCGCTGCGCTTACATCTTGTTGAGATATCTAAAGGCGGGGTGAAGGACGCCGGTGCTGATTGGTAGCAGGGCGCTCGTGTCATAACAATGTCACGTGCGCCCTGACAATGCAATGTCAGACACTGCTGGAACCGCGGCCCCATCGATGGTGAGTATATGGTAAGCAAAACAATGGAGGAAGCAGAAGATGTTCTTACAAAAGATCTTAGTGTAATGGGAAAGTACTTCCGACAATGGAGATTAAAACATAACCCATCAAAAACGGAAGTTTGTTGCTTTCATGTACACAATGCAAGTGCTAAGACTGAACTTAAAGTACAATTTGAAGGCCAATCTGTTAACACAATTTCAATCCTAAGTACTTAGGTGTAACCCTTGATAGAAGTCTAACTTTTAAATCCCATCTGGATAAATTGGCGCAGAAACTGAAAGCACGTAATAATATTATTCAGAAACTTTGTGGATCCTCCTGGGGCTCGGCAACATC